>NW_028181029.1:0-43577 GCF_964211825.1 Aythya ferina
GCGCGAGGCCCTGTGCTGGCCCGAGGAGGCCGTGGCCTCCTTCCCGCACAACGGGAGGCCGCGGGGAGCCGTCCCCCGGTTGTCCCCGGGGCAGCTGGCCCGCCTGCGGGCTTGGAACGCCTTGGACTGGGCTCTCTACGGCCACCTCAACCGCTCCTTCTGGCGCCGCGCCGCCGCCTTCGGGCCGGCCCGCATGGCCGCCGAGGTGGCGAGGCTGCGGCGGAGGCGCGAGGCCTTGGCCCGGAGGTGTTTTCGGGGCGGGGGTCCCCTGCCCGGCCCCGCTATCGCCGACGGGAGGTTGCGCCCCTTCCAGCCGGCCCGCGGCGGGGCGGCCATCCTGGGCTACGCGTTGAAAGCCGGGCTGGAGGCCGGCGAGAGGGAGGCGTGCGCCAGGATGGCCACCCCCGAGCTGCAGTACAAGGACATCTTGGACCGCAGGCAGTTCGGGGGGGGCAACGGGAGCGCGGGGTAGCGTGGCGGGGGGGGGGAGGAGAAGGGGGAAGGGGGTCCCGGCCTCGGTTGGTCTGGGGGGGGGACGGGTTAGCTGTGGGATGGGTCTGTGCCTCAGTTTACCCATCAGGGTAATGGGTTTGTGCCTCAGTTTACCTGCTCTGAGCAATGGGTGAGCTGTGGTATGGGTCTGTGCCTCAGTTTACCCATCTGGGTAATGGGTTTGTGCCTCAGTTTGCCTGGTCTGAGCATTGGGCCAACTGTGGCATAGACACGTGCCTCAGTTTACCCATCTGGGTAACGGACCTGTGCCTCATTTTACTTGCTCTGAGCAATGGGTGAGCCGTGGGACAGGTCTGTGCCTCAGTTTACCCATCTGGGTAATGGGTTTGTGGCTTGGTTTGCCCTTCTGAGTAATGGGTTTGTGCCTCAGTTTGCCTGCTCTGAGCAATGGGTGAGCTGTGGTACAGGGTCTGTGCCTCAGTTTACCCATCTGAATAATGGGTTTGTGCCTCGGTTTGCCTGTTCTGAGCAATGGGTCAGCTGTGGTACCGGTTTGTGCCTCAGTTTACCCATCTGGGTAATGGGTTTGTGCCTCGATTTGCCTGGTCTGAGCATTGGGTCCACTGTGGCATAGACATGTGCCTCAGTTTACCCATCTGAATAATGAGATTGTGCCTCAGTTTGTCTGTTCTGAGCAATGGGTCAGCTGTGGTACAGGTTTGTGCCTCAGTTTACCCATCTGGGAAATGGGTTTGTGCCTCAGTTTGTCTGCTCTGAGCAATGGGTCAGTGTAGTAAGGGCTTGTGCCTCAGTTTACCCATCTGGGTAATGGGTTTGTGCCTCAGTTTGCCTGTTCCGAGCAATGGGTCAGCTGTGGTATGTGTCTGTGCCTCAGTTTACCCATCTGAATAATGGGTTTGTGCCTCGGTTTGCCTGCTCTGAGCAATGGGTGAGCCATGGTACAGGTCTATGCCTCAGTTTACCCATCTGGGAAATGGGTTCATGCCTCTGTTTACCCTTCTGTGCAATGGGTCTCCACGGTACAGCTCCTTGCCTCAGTTTACCCGTCTGAGTTATGGGTTCTGTCCCCCCCCTCGGTACGGCTCCAGGCCTCAGTTTACGTGGCCTGGGCAACGGGTCGCCACGGTACGGATCCATGCCTCAGTTTACCCCCTCTCAACACCCCCCCCCTCAACCCCATGGGGATCGGGGTCCCCCCATGGGCAACGCCCCCCCCCCAAACTATATTGGGGATCGGACCCCCCCCAGCTACCACTTCGTGCCTCAGTTTACCTGTCTGTGTAATGGGTACGCATATCACCACTTTGTGCCTCAGTTTACCCAGCTGAGTAACGGGCACATTAACGGTTTGTGCCTCAGTTTACCCGGCTGTGTAATGGGTACGCGTATCACCACTTAGTGCCTCAGTTTACCTGTCTGTGTAATGGGCATAGCGTCAGTTCCTGCCTCAGTTTACCCGCCTGTGCGATGGGTGCGTTTAACACTTCGTGCCTCGGTTGACCCCTCTTTATAGCGGGCGCAGTAACGGCTCGTGCCTCAGTTTACCTGCCTGCGTAATGGGTACTCACAGCACTACTTCATGTCTGCGTAATGGGCATACTAACACTTTGTGCCTCAGTTTACCTGCCTGTATAATGGGCACACACATTACCACTCCGTGCCTCAGTTTACCCAGCTGCGTAATGGGTATCATAGCAGTTTGTGCCTCAGTTTACCTGGCTGTGTAGTGGGTATATTAACGGTTAGTGCCTCAGTTTACCCGGCTGTGTAATGGGTACGCGTATCACCACTCCGTGCCTCAGTTTACTTGGCTGTGTAATGGCCGTAGGGGCAGTTTGTGCCTCGGTTTACCCATCTGAGCAATGGGCACAGCCAGTACCACTCCGTGCCTCAGTTTACCCAGCTGTGTAATGGGTATAAAAGCAGTTTGTGCCTCAGTTTACCTGGCTGTATAATGGGTATATTAACGGTTTGTGCCTCAGTTTACCCAGCTGCGTAATGGGCACACCTAGCACTGCTCTGTGCCTCAGTTTACCCAGCTGTATAATGGGTATTAAAGCAGTTTGTGCCTCAGTTTACCCATCTGAGCAATGGGTCCGCGTATCACCACTTTGTGCCTCAGTTTACCCGGCTGTGTAATGGGAATATTAACCCTTTGTGCCTCGGTTTACCCGTCTGAGCAATGGGCCCCTTCCCTGCTGACGTCAAAGGGGCGGGGCCTGCCCACGGTACCGCCCCCACGCTTTGCGTCGCGTAGCTATGGCAATAAAACTGGAATCGGACGCTGATTGGGCGCCACTGCTGTCAATCAAAGGCTGGGATCCCGCCCCCCCGTGGGAGCCGCCCATCGATGCGCTCGGTGCTCCTCTCGTCGACCTGTCTCCCTGGCAACCGAAGCGCGAGGCCGGAACCGGAAGTTGGTTCCCCTACTGAGCTCCGTTGTCACGGCAACGGCAGCGCGGGGCCGGAACCGGAAGTCAACTCTCATTCTGAAGCTGGTTGCTATGGCAACAGCAGCTCGGGACGAAACTGGAAGTCAGCCCTCCTAATGAGTGTGGTTGCCACGGCAACGGCAGCGCGGGGCCGGAACCGGAAGTCGTCTCGTTGCTACCGCAGCGGCAGCGCGGGGCCGAACCGGAAGTTACCTCGTTGCCACGGCAATGTGGGGGCTGAACCGGAAGTGCTGCTGTTGCCACGGCAACGACAGCGCGGACCCGGAACCGGAAGCCATCCCCCTTACTGCTCCCGGTTTCCTTAGCAACGGCGGCGCCGCGGGGCCGGAAGCGGAAGCTTATCCGGAAGCGGAAGCCTCCCGGTGCCGGTGGCGGCTCCGGTCGCGGCCCCGCGGCGGGGCGGCCATGGAGTCGCAGTGCGAGTACTTCATGTACTTCCCCGCCGTCCCCTTCGCCGCCCGCGAGCTCCTCACGGGGGAACCGGGCCGTTACCGGGCCCTGCCCCGCCGCAACCACCTCTACCTGGGCGAAACCGTCCGCTTCCTCCTCGTCCTCCGCTGCCGCCCCGGCCCCGGGCCCGGCCGGCCGGCTTGGGCCGAGCTCGCCGCTTCCCTGGCGGCTTTGGCAAGCGTCAGCCCCGGCCCCGGGGCTGCGGAGCCCGGGGGGGAACGGGAAGGGCCCGGGGGGGCGGCGGAGGATGGGGCCGGGTCCCCCCCGGCCGCGGTGTTCCGGGAGTGCCGCGCGCTGCTCACGCACGGGCAGGGGGCGCCGGGGAGGCCGGCGGCGGGGGTGGGTGAAAGGGGGGGGAGAAATGGGGGGGGAGGGGGTAAAAGGGGGGGGGGGTGGGAAATGGGGGAGTGGAGGGGGGAAATGAGGAGGTGGGGGGGGGAAATGGGGGGGGTAAAAGGGGGAGTGGGGGGGGAAATAGGGGGGGGGGGAGGTGGGGGGCAAAAATGGGGAGGAGGGGGGTCAAAAGGGGGAAGGGGAGGGGAATGGGGGGGTAAAAGGGGGAGTTGGGGGGTAAAATGGGGGAGTGGGGGGCAAAAATGGGGAGAGGGGGGTGAAAAGGGGGAGGGGGAGGGGAATGGGGGGGTAAAAGGGGGAGTGCGGGGATGAAATGGGGAGGGGAGGGTAAAAGGGGGCGGTAAAATGGGGAGTGGGGGGGAAATGGGGGGGTTGAGGGACAAAAATGGAGAGGAGGTGGGGTAAAAAGGGGGAGTGGAAGGGTAAAACGGAGAAGGGGGAGGGTAAAAGGGGGAGGGGGGGGGAGATGGGGGGGTGGAGGGCAAAAATGGGGAGGGGGAGGGTAAAAAGGAGGAGGGGGAGTGTTAAAGGGGGAATGGGGGAAAGATGGGGGTAAAAATGGGAGGAGGGGGGTCAAAAGGGGGAAGGGGAGGGGAATGGGGGGGTAAAAGGGGGAGGGGGAGGGAAATGGGGGAGTGGGGGAGAAATGGAGGGGGTGGAGGGCAAAAATGGGGAGGAGTGGGGGGTCAAAAGGGGGAGGGGGAGGGTAAAAGGGGGAGTGGGGGGGAGATGGGGGGGTAAAAATGGGGAGGAGGAGGGTAAAAAGAGGGGGGAGGGGGATACGGGGACGGAAATAGGAAGGGGAGGGAAGTGGGGGAGTAGGGGGGTGAAATGGGGGGGTAAAAGGGGAAGGAGGGGGGTAAAATGGGGAGGGGGAGAGAAATGAGTGGGCAAAATTGGGAAGGGAGGGCAAAGGGGGGGGGAATCGGGGGGTAAAATGGGGAGAAGGGGGTAAAAAGGGGAGTTGAGGGGGTGGAAGGGGGGGAGAGGGGTAAAAATGGGGAGGGGGAAATAGGGAGGGGGAGAATGGGGGGGTAAAAGGGGGAGAGGGAGGTAAAAAGGGGGGGAGGGAAATGGGGGGGTAAAAGGGGGAAGGGGGGGTGAAAGGGGGAGAGAAATGGGGTAAAAATGGGGAGGAGGGGAAATGGGGAGGGGGTAAAATAAGGGGGGGGATGGTAAAATAGGGATGAAGTGGGGAGGGGGAGAAAATTGGGAGGGGGAGAAATTGGGGGGGGCAGAGAACAAAATGGGGGGCGTGGGGACGAAGGGAGGGCAGGAAGGGGGGTGGGGGGACAAAAGGGGGGGTATGGGGACAAAAAGGGGGACGTGGGGATGAAGGGGGGGGCATGGGGTTAAGGAGGGGGTGTAGGGATGAAGGGGGGGCTGTGGCTGAGCCCCCCCCCCCCCCGTGTGCCCCCCCCCCAGCTGCCGGTGGAGGACCCCATCGTGTGCCCGGACGAGGTGATCTTCCCGCTCACCATCGCCCTGGACAAGCTGCCCCCCGGCACTGTCAAGGCCAAGGTGAGGACACGGGGACCTTGGGGACATCGTGGGGACCTTGGGGACACCTTGGGGACACCATGGGGACCTCGGGGACATTGTGGGGACATTGTGGGGACTGTGGGGACCTCAGGGGCACCATGGGGGACTTGGGAAATATGTGGAGTCCCCTCAGGGACCTTGGGGACACCTTGGGGACATCGTGGGGACCTTGGGGACACCATGGGGACCTCGGGGAGGGTGTGGGGACATCGTGGGGACCTCGGGGGCACCATGGGGAACTTGGGAACTGTGTGGGGACCTCGGGGACGGCTTGGGGACATTGTGGGGGCTTTGGGGACCTCAGGGGCACCATGGGGAACTTGGGAATCATGTGGGGACCCCTCATGGATCTCAGGGACATCGTGGGGACCTTGGGGACAGTGTGGGGACATTGTGGGGACCTTGGGGATCTCTTGGGGACCTCGGGGACATTATGGGAACACCATGGGGGTCTTGGGAACTGTGGGGACATTGTGGGGACCTTAGGGACATTATGGGGACCATGGGGATCTCAGGAGTTGTGTGGGGACCTTGGGGACCTCTCGGGGATTTGGGGACAGTGCAGGGACCTTGGGGACCTGGGGGACATTGTGGGGACCTCGGGGAGCTCAGGGGCTGCGTGGGGACCTTGGGGGTGTCACAGGGACCTTGGGGACATCGCGGGGACTTTTGGGGACCTTGGGGACTTCTTGAGGACCTTGGGGACACCGTGGGGACCTTGGGGACATCGCGGGGACACCCCAGCCCGCACCTCACCACCACTTCGAGGCCGCAGAGCCAGCACCGGGGCCCCCCTCCCCGACCCCACAGCGGGATTTGGGGACATCTCAGGGTGCTCAGCCGCCCGGGGGTGGCCGTCCCCGTTGTCCCCATTGTCCCCGTTGTCCCCAACGTGTCCCCGATGTCCCCAGATCGTGGTGACAGTGTGGAAGAGGGACACGGAGCCGGCCGAGCTGCAGGAGGGCGGCGGTTACCTGGGGCTGCTGCAGAGCCGCGCGCCCGCGCACGTCTTCCGCCAGGAGCAGGGCGCCTTCAAGGCCCAGGGTAGGGTCCCCTCGTGTCCCCTCGTGTCCCTTTGGGTCCCCCGGGGTCCCCTCCTGTCCCTTGGGGTCCCCCGGTGTCCCCTCAGCGCCTGTCCCCGCAGTGAGCACCCTGCTGACCGTGCTGCCGCCGCCCGTGGTGCGGTGCCGCCAGCTGACCGTGTCCGGCAAGTACCTGACGGTGCTGAAAGGTGAGGGGACGATTTGGGGACATTTTGGGGACACCACAGGGTCAGGGGGATGCTATGGGGACGCTATGGGGTCAGGGGGACGCTGCAGGGACATTATCGGGGCATAAATGGGGACAGGGAGCAAGTACATGATGGTGCTGAAAGGTGAGGGGAGGTTTTGGGGACGTTAAGGGGACATTGTGGGGACACCATGGGGACAGGGGGACCCTGTGGGGACACCACGGGGATGGAGGGACCTTATGGGGACACTACGGGGTCAGGGGGACGCCACAGGGACACTATGGGGCACTATGGGGACATTATCAGGACATAAATGGGGACAGGGCAGCGAGTACCTGACGGCGCTGAAAGGTGAGGGGACGTTTTGGGGACGTTACGGGGACATTGTGGGGTCGGGGGGACACTATGGGGTCAGGGGGACGCCACAGGGACATTATGGGGCACTATGGGGACATTATTGGGGTATAAATGGGGACAGGGGGCAAGTACCTGATGGTGCTGAAAGGTGAGGGGATGTTATGGGGACATTATGGGGACGTTGTGGGGACATGGGGACAGAAATGGGGACGGGAGAGCATAAATGGGGACATTATGGGGATAGGGGACATAAATGGGGACATTATGGGGACAGGGGACAGAAATGGGGACAGAAATGGGGAGAGCTGGGGTGGGGACAAGGATCCCAGGGTGAATGGGATGGGGACAGGGGACAGTTGGGATGGGGAAAGGGACCCCAGGATGTATGGGATTGGGGACAGGGGCTTTTGGGACAAGGACGGGGACTTTTGGGATAGGAACAGGGACCCCAGGGTGAATGGGACTGGGGACAGGGACCTTTTGGGACGGGGACAGGGGCCTTTGGGACAGGGACAGGGGCCTTTGGGATAGGAACAGGGACCCCAGGGTGAATGGGATTGGGGACAGGGACCTTGGGGATGGGGTCAGGGACATTTGGGATGGGACAAGGACGTTTGGAATGGGGACAGGGACATCTGGGATGGAGACAGGGGCCTTTGGGACGGGGACAGGGACATTTGGGACGGGGATAGGGATCTTTGGGACAGGGACATTTGGGATGGGGATAGGGAGCTTTGGGATGGGACAAGGACCTTTGGGATGGCGACAGGGACATTTGGGATGGGACAAGGACCTTTTGGGACGGGGACAGGGACCTTTGGGATGGGACAAGGACCTTTTGGGACGGGGACAGGGACATTTGGGATGGGACAAGGACCTTTAGAATGGGGACAGGGACATCTGGGATGGGACAAGGACCTTTGGGACGGGGACAGGGACATTTGGGATGGGACAAGGACCTTTGGGACGGGGACAGGGACATTTGGGATGGGACAAGGACCTTTTGGGACGGGGACAGGGACATTTGGGATGGGACAAGGACCTTTAGAATGGGGACAGGGACATCTGGGATGGGACAAGGACCTTTGGGACGGGGACAGGGACCTTTGGGATGGGACAAGGACCTTTGGGACGGGGACAGGGACATTTGGGATGGGACAAGGACCTTTGGGACGGGGATAGGGACATTTGGGACGGGACAAGGACCTTTTGGGACGGGGCCAGGACCCAACCCCGCCCCGTGCCCGCAGTGCTGAACGGGTGCTCGCAGGAGGAGATCTCGCTGCGGGACGTCCGCATCCTGCCCAACTTCAACGCCAGCTACCTGCCCGTCATGCCCGACGGCTCCGTGCTGCTGGTCGATGACGTCTGGTGAGCCCCAAACGGCCCCAAAACGGCCCCAAAATCTCCACAAAACGGCCCCGACGGCCCTAAAATAGCCCCGACGGCCCTAAAATAGCCCCGACGGCCCTAAAATGGCCCCAACCGCCCCCAAATGGCCCCAAAACATTTCTAACGTCCCTCAAATGTCCCCAGCACGGCCCCAAAACATCCCGAAAATGCCCCCAAAACATCTCCAGTGTCCCCAAAACATCTCCAATGTCCCCCAAACGCCCCCAAAACATCCCCAACATCCCCAAATGTCCCCAAACCATCCCCAAATGTCCCCAAAACATCTCCAGTGCCCCCAAAACATCTCCAATGTCCCCCAAATGCCTCCGAAACATCCCCAGTGTTCCCCAAACACCCCCAAAACACCCCCAACATACCCCAAACCGTCCCCAAATGTTCCCAAATGTCCCCAAAACATCTCCAATGCCCCTAAAACATCTCCAATGTTCCCCAAACGCCCCCAAAACATCCCCAACATCCCCAAATGTCCCCAAAACATCTCCAATGCCCCTAAAACATCTCCAATGTCCCCCAAATGCCCCCAAAACATCCCCAGTGTTCCCGAAACGCCCCCAAAACACCCCCAACATACCCCAAACCGTCCCCAAATGTCCCCCAAATGCCCCCAAAACATCCCCAGTGTTCCCCAAACGCCCCCAAAGCATCTCCCAACATCCCCCAAACATCCCCAAGTGTCCCCAAACCGTCCCCAAATGTCCCCAAAACATCTCCAATGCCTCCAAAACATCTTCAATGCCCCCAGAACATCTCCAATGTCCCCCAAATGTCCCCAAAACATCCCCAGCGTTCCCCAAACACCCCCAAAACATCCCCAAAATGTCCCCAAATCACCCCCCCAATGTCCCCAAAACATCTCTAATGCCCCCAAAACATCTCCAATGTCCCCCAAATGCCCCCAAAACACCTCCAATGTCCCCCAAACACCCCCAAAGCATCTCCCAACATCCCCAAAACATCCCAAGTGTCCCCAAACCGTCCCCAAATGTCCCCAAAACATCTCCAATCCCTCCAAAACACCTCTGATGTCCCCAAAACATCTCCAGTGTCCCCCAAATGCCCCCAAAACATCCCCAAATGTCCCCAAAACATCTCCAATGCCCCCAAAACATCTCCAATGTCCCCCAAATGCCCCCCAAAACATCCCCAATGTCCCCCAACATCCCCCAAACATCCCTAAGTGTCCCCAAACCGTCCCCAAATGTCCCCAAAACATCTCCAATGCCTCCAAAACATCTCCAATGCCCCCAAAACATCCCCAATGTCCCCCAAACACCCCCAAAGCATCTCCCAACATCCCCCAAACATCCCCCAGCGTCCCCAAACTGTCCCCAAATGTCCCCTAAACATCCCCAGTGTTCCCCAAACGCCCCCAAAACACCCCCAATATCCCCCAAACCGTCCCCAAAACATCTCCAATGCCCCTAAAACATCTCCAATGTCCCCCAAATGCCCCCAAAACACCTCCAGTGTCCCCCAAACACCCCCAAAGCATCTCCCAACGTCCCCAAAACATCCCAAGTGTCCCCAAACCGTCCCCAAATGTCCCCAAAACATCTCCAATCCCTCCAAAACATCTCTGATGTTCCCAAAACATCTCCAATGTCCCCCAAATGTCCCCAAAACATCCCCAAATGTCCCCAAAACATCTCCAATGCCCCCAAAACATCTCCAATGCCCCCAAAACATCTCCAATGTCCCCCAAATGCCCCCAAAACATCCCCAATGTCCCCCAACATCCCCCAAACATCCCCAAGTGTCCCCAAACCGTCCCCAAATGTCCCCAAATGTCCCCAAAACATCTCCAATGCCCCCAAAACATCCCCAATGTCCCCCAAATACCCCCAAAGCATCTCCCAACATCCCCCAAACATCCCCCAGCGTCCCCAAACTGTCCCCAAATGTCCCCTAAACATCCCCAGTGTTCCCCAAACGCCCCCAAAACACCCCCAATATCCCCCAAACCGTCCCCAAATGTCCCCAAAACATCTCCAATGCCCCTAAAACATCTCCAATGTCCCCCAAATGCCCCCAAAACATCCCCAATGTCCCCCAAACACCCCCAAAGCATCTCCCAACGTCCCCAAAACATCCCAAGTGTCCCCAAACCGTCCCCAAATGTCCCCAAAACATCTCCAATGCCTCCAAAACATCTCCAATGTCCTCAAAACATCCCCAATGTCCCCCAAATGCCCCCAAAATACCTCCAGTGTCCCCCAAACACCCCCAAAGCATCTCCCAACGTCCCCAAAACATCCCCAAGTGTCCCCAAACCGTCCCCAAATGTCCCCAAAACATCTCCAATGCCCCCAAAACATCTCCAATGCCCCCAAAACATCTCCAATGCCTCCAAAACATCTCCAATGCCCCCAAAACATCCCCAATGTCCCCCAAACGCCCCCAAAACACCCCCAACGTCCCCAATTATCCCCCGAACGTCCCCAAACCATCCCCCAAACGTCCCCAAAATGTCCCCGCAGCCACCACTCGGGCGAGGTCCCCGTGGGCGCCTTCTGCCGCGTGGCGGGCGCGGGCTCGGCGTGTCCCTGCGCCCTCAGCGCCCTGGAGGAGCACAACTTCCTCTTCCAGCTCCAGGCCCCCGAGAGGCCCCCCGAGGACGCCAAGGAGGTGGGGGGGGCACGGGGGGGGGCAGGGGAACAAGGGGGGGGGCACAGGGGTGTGGGGGGGCAGGGGGGTTTTGGGGGCGCAGGGGGGAATGGGGGGAAATGGGGATATGGGGGCAGCATGGGGGAATAGGGGGGCATGGGGATATGGGGGGGACACGGGGGGGGGCAGGGGGGCGCGGGGGGGGCAGGGGGGCGTGGGGGGGGCAGGGGAACAAGGGGGGGCACGGGGGTTTTGGGGGCGCAGGGGGGAATGGGGGGAAATGGGGGGAAATGGGGATATGGGGGCAGCATGGGGGAATAGGGGGGCATGGGGATATGGGGGGGGCATGGGGATATGGGGGGGACACGGGGGGGGGCAGGGGGGCGCGGGGGGGGCAGGGGAACAAGGGGGGGCAGGGGGGAGTGGGGGGTCAGGGGGGTATTGGGGGCGCAGGGGGGAATGGGGGAAACAGGGGGAAAAAGGGGATATGGAGGGGACAATGGGGATATGGGGGGGGGCATGGGGGTGTGGGGGGGGCACAGGGGAATGGGGGGGGCAAGGGGGTGTGGGGGGTGTACGGGCGAATGGGGTGGTATGGGGGGAAAATGGGGGGAAATGGGGATATGGGGGGAAGTGGGGATATGGGGGCAGCACGGGGGAATGGGGGGGACACGGGTGTGGGGGGGTGCAGGGGATGGGGGGGAAATAGGGGATGTGGGGGGGGCAAGGAGGAATGGGGGGAAATGGGGATAAATCGTCCTTTTTGGGGGCACCTTGGGGACCATCCCCAGGGCAACCCCGTTTGGGGACGCTGGGGACCGTCCCGGTGCCCCCCCCCTTGCCGGGGACAGGGGGGTGAGGATTTTGGGGTCCCTTTGTGCCCCCCCCCCCCCCCCAGGGCCTGGAGGTGCCCCTGGTGGCCGTGGTGCAGTGGTCGACCCCAAAGCTGCCCTTCACCAGCAGCATCTACACCCACTACCGGTGAGAGCCCCCCCCCCGACCCCAAAACCCCCACCCTAAACATGAGGGACCCCAAAATCCTGTGCCCAACAAGGAGGGACCCCAAAACCCCGACCCTAAAAAGGAGGGACCCCAAAGTCCTGTTCCAACGAGGAGGGACCCCAAAACCCCCACCCTAAACAGGAGGGACCCCAAAACCCCCACCCTAAACAGGAGGGACCCCAAAACCCTGACCCTAAAAAGGAGGGACCCCAAAATCCTGTGCCCAACAAGGAGGGACCCCAAAACCCTGACCCTAAAAAGGAGGGACCCCAAAATCCTGTTCCAACGAGGAGGGACCCCAAAACCCCCACCCTAAACAGGAGGGACCCCAAAACCCCCACCCTAAACAGGAGGGACCCCAAAACCCCGACCCTAAATAGGAGGGACCCCAAAACCCCGACCCTAAACAGGAGGGATCCCAAAACCCTATCCCCCGCAAGGAGAGATCCCAAAACCGGAGGGACCCCAAAACCCCATCCCCAACAAGGAGGGACCCCAAAACTTCATCCCTAAATAGGAGGGACCCCAAAACCCTGATCCTAAAAAGGAGGGACCCCAAAGTCCTGTTCCAACGAGGAGGGACCCCAAAACCCTGACCCTAAAAAGGAGGGACCCCAAAATCCTGTGCCCAACGAGGAGGGACCCCAAAACCCCGACCCTAAAAAGGAGGGACCCCAAAATCCTGTGCCCAACGAGGAGGGACCCCAAAACCCCGACCCTAAAAAGGAGGGACCCCAAAGTCCTGTTCCAACGAGGAGGGACCCCAAAACCCCCACCCTAAACAGGAGGGACCCCAAAACCCCCACCCTAAACAGGAGGGGCCCCCAAAAACCTGTCCCTAAACAGGAGGGACCCCAAAACCCCGACCCTAAACAGGAGGGGCCCCAAAAACCCGTCCCTAAACGGGAGGGGCCCCCAAAACCCCGTTGCCACTGTCCCCATCCCCTGACCCCAGGCTGTGAGGTGACCCCCTTGGTGTCCCTGTCCCCATGTCCCCGAGTTATCAGGTGCCCCCCCGATGTCCCCATCCCCCCCCGATGTCCCTGTCCCCTTGTCCCCAAGTTCCCAGGTGCTCCCCTGATGTCCCAAAGCCCCCCTGACGTCCCTGTCCCCATGTCCCCAAGTTCCCAGGTGCCCCCCTGATGTCCCTGTCCCCCTGATGTCCCCATGTCCCCAAGTTACGAGGTGCCCCCCTGGTGTCCCCATCCCCCCCTGATGTCCCTGTCCCCCCCTGATGTCCCTGTCCCCCCCCAATGTCCCTGTCCCTATATCCCCAAACTACGAGGTGCCCCCTCAGTGTCCCCATGTCCCCAAGTTACGAGGTGCCCCCCTGATGTTCCTGTCCCCTTGATGTCCCTGTCCCCATGTCCCCAAACTATGAGGTGTCCCCGCAGTGTCCCCATGTCCCCGAGTTACCAGGTGCCCCCCTGACGTCCCTGTCCCCCCCCTGATGTCCCCATCCCCCCCTGATGTCCCTGTCCCCCCCGATGTCCCTAAGTCCCCAAACTATGAGGTGTCCCCTCAGTGTCCCCATGTCCCCGAGTTAGTAGGTGCCCCCGTGACGTCCCTGTCCCCCCAATGTCCCTGTCCCTGTGTCCCCAAGTTCCCAGGTGCTCCCCTGATGTCCCAAAGCCCCCCTGACGTCCCTGTCCCCATGTCCCCAAGTTCCCAGGTGCCCCCCTGATGTCCCTGTCCCCCTGATGTCCCCATGTCCCCAAGTTACAAGGTGCCCCCCTGGTGTCCCCATCCCCCCCCGATGTCCCTGTCCCTATATCCCCAAACTACGAGGTGCCCCCTCAGTGTCCCCATGTCCCCGAGTTACGAGGTGCTCCCCTGATGTCCCCAAGTTACGAGGTGCCCCCCTGATGTCCCTGTCCCCATGTCCCCAAGTTATGAGGTCCCCCCGACGTTCCTGTCCCCTTGACGTCCCTGTCGCCCCCCGATGTCCCTGTCCCTGTATCCCCAAACTATGAGGTGCCCCCTCAGTGTCCCCAAGTTACGAGGTGCCCCCCTGACATCCCCATCCCCTGCTGATGTCCCTGTCCGCCCCCCGACGTCCCCGTCCCCCCCGATGTCCCTGTCCCCCTGACGTCCCTGTCCCCATGTCCCCAAGTTCCCAGGTGCCCCCCTGACGTCCCTGTCCCCCTGATGTCCCCATGTCTCTGAGTTACGAGGTGCCCCCCTGACATCCCCATCCCCTGCTGACATCCCCGTCCCCCTGACGTCCCCCTGACGTCCCCGTGTCCCCCCCCTGTCCCCGTGTCCCCCCCCCAGGCTGCCCAGCATCCGCCTGGAGCGTCCCCGCTTCGTGATGACGGCCGCCTGCGAGTCCCCGGTGCGGGCGCGGCAGCGTTTCACCGTCACCTACACCCTGCTCAACGAGCTGCACGACTTCCTCGCCGTGCGCCTCGTCTGGACGCCCGACACCGCCACCGCCGGTGGGACGGGGACAGGGGGACACGGGGACAACAGTGGGGACAGGGACGGGATGGGGATGGGATGGGGATGGGGACAGGATGGGGACAAGGGACAGGATAGGATGGGATGGGGATGGGGACAGGGAGAGGGGATGGGGACAGGGAGAGGGGATGGGGACAGAGACAGGATGGGGACAGGGACAGGGGGACACGGGGACAACAGTGGGGACGGGGTGGGGACGGGATGGGATAGGATGGGATGGGATGGGGACAAGGGACAGGATAGGATGGGATGGGGATGGGGACAGGGAGAGGGGATGGGGACAGGGAGAGGGAATGGGGACAGAGACAGGATGGGGACGGGGACAGGGGGACACGGGGACAACAGTGGGGACAGGGACGGGATGGGGACGGGATGGGGATGGGATGGGGATGGGGACAGGATGGGGACAAGGGACAGGATAGGATGGGATGGGGATGGGGACAGGGAGAGGGGATGGGGACAGGGACAGGATGGGGACAGGGACAGGGGGACAAGGGGACAACAGTGGGGACGGGGTGGGGACGGGAATAGGGACAGGATGGGGACGGGATGGAATGGGGATGGAATGGGATGGGGACAGGGAGAGGGGACAGGGTGGGGATAGGGAACAGGGTAGAATGGGATGGAGACAGGAATAGGGACAGGATGGGGACAGGATGGGGACGGGGACAGGGGGACAAGGGGACAGAATGGGGATGGGGACAGGGAGAGGGGAGGGGGACAGGGACAGGAATGGGAATGGGGACAGGGAGAGGGGACAGGATGGGATGGGGACAAGATGGGGATGGGATGGGGACAGGGGACAGGGTGGGGATGGGGACAGGGGACAAGGGGACAGGAGTGGGGACAGGAATAGGGACAGGAATAGGGACAGGATGGGGATGGGGACAGGGAGAGGGGATGGGGACAGGGATAGGGGACAGGATGGAGTGGGGACAAGATGGGGATGGGATGGAATGGGATGGGGACAGGGGACAAGGGGACAGGTGACAGGGCACAGGATGGGGATGGGGATGGAATGGGATGGGGACAAGAATGGGGACGGGATGGGGATAGGATGGGATGGGGACAGGGGATAGGGACAAGGACAGGGGATGGAATGGGGACAGGAACAGGGGATGGGGACAGGGAGAGGGGACAGGAACAGGGACAGGAGTGGGGACAGGATGGGGATGGAATGGGATGGGGACAGGATGGGGACAAGGGAATGGGGAAGGATGGGGACAAGGCACGGGGACAGAGGACAAATAGGGAAAAGAGAGGGGCCGGGATGGGGTCAGGCTTGGTGGGGGGGGACAAGTGAGGGGCTGAGAGGGACCGGGAGGGGACAGGGGAGGCCAGGAGGGGACAGGGGTGACAAGGAGGGGACAAAGGAGGCCAGGAGGGGATGGGGGAGGCCGGGAGGGGACAAATGAGGGGACAAAGGAGGCCAGGAAGGGACAAGGAGTGACCAGGAGGGGACAGGGGAGGCCGGTAGGGGACAAGGGTGACAGGGAGGGGACAGGGGAGGCCAGAAGGGGACAGGGGTGACCTGGAGGGGACAAGGGAGGCCATGAGGGGATGGGGGAGGTCAGGAACAAGCAGGAGGGGACAGGGGAGGCTGGGAGGGGACAGGGGTGACCGGGAGGGGACAAGGGAGGCCATGAGGGGTCAGGGGAGGCCAGGAGGGGACAAGGGTGACCTGGAGGGGACAAGGGAGGCCAGGAGGGAACAGTGGAGGCCAGGAGGGGACAAGGGAGGCTGGGAGGGGACAGTGGAGGCCGGGAGGGGACAGGGGAGGCCGGGAGGGGACAAGGGAGGCCAGAAGGGGACAATGGTGAAAGGGAGGGGACAAGGGAGGCCGGGAGGGGACAAGGGAGGCCGGGAGGGGACAGGAGGTGGCAGCGGCCTCCCCGCCACCCGCAGGGAAGGCCCTGTCGGGCCCCGAGCGCCGCGCCACGCAGGCGGCTCTGGACGCCATCGTGTGCCACACGCCCCTCACCAACCTGGGCTCCTCGCGCAAGGGCAGCGCCCGCACCATCCGCGTCGCCTTCCAGGCCCTGCGCGCCGGCCTCTTCGAGGTGGGGGAGGCCGGGAGGGGAAGGGAGGCCGGGAGGGGAGGGGAAGGGGAGAAGGACGGGGGAGGACGGGGGGGGGACTCGTGGAGTCGCCACGGGTGTGAGTTTCCCCTTCAGGCCCTGGATTTGTCTGCGTGGCCTCCGGGCGAGGCCGTGGGCCTCCAGGGCGGGGAGGGGAGGCTAAACGGGGAGGGGAGGACAAATGGGGAGGGGAGGACAAATGGGGGAGGACAAATGGTGTCACTGAGTCCCTATGTCCCCACCCTGACCCCATATTCCTCTGCCTGCCCACGAGGAGAGGCTGGAGGCCTCCGGGGTCAAAAAGGGGAGGCTGAATTAGGGGAGGACAAATGAGTAGAGGCCAAACGAGGAGGAGAGGGCAAATTAGAGGAGGCTGAACGAGGAAGGGAGGCCAAATGGGGAAATTCATGGTGTGTCCGTGTCCCTGTGTCCCCTCCTCAACCCCATATCCCTCTGCCTGCCCTCGAGGGGAGGCCGGGGGCCTCTGGGGCCAAAAAGGGGAGGCCAAATGAGGAGAGGAGGACAAGTGAGGAAGGGAGGCCAAGTGGGGAAATTTATGGTGTCTCTGCATCCCTACATCCCCTCCTTGACTCCATATCCCTCTGCCCGCCCTCGAGGGGAGGCTGTGGGCCTCCAAGGCCAAAAAGGGGAGGCCAAATGAGGGGAGGCCAAACAAGGAGGAGAGGCCAAATTAGAGGAGGCTGAACGAGGAGAGGAGGCCAAGTGGGGAAATTTATGGTGTCTCTGCATCCCTACATCCCCTCCTCGACCCCATATCCCTCTGCCCGCCCTCGAGGTGAGGCTGGGGGCCTCCGGGGTCAAAAAAGGGAGGCCAAATGAGGAGAGGACAAATTAGAGGAGGCTGAATGAGGAGAGGAGGCCAAATGGGGAAATTCATGGTGTCTCCGTGTCCCTACATCCCCGCCTCGACCCCATATTCCTCTGCCCGCCCTTGAGGTGAGGCTGTGGGCCTCCGAGGCCAAAAATGGGAGTCTGAATTAGGGGAGGCCAAACGAGGGGAGGCCAAACGAGGAGGGGAGGCCAAACGAGGAGGAGAGGCCAAGAGAGGGGAGGCCAAATAGGGAAATTCACAGTGTCTCTGCATGCCTACATCCCCTCCTCGACCCCATATTCCTCTGCTCACCCTTGAGGTGAGGCTGTGGGCCTCCAAGGCCAAAAAGGGGAGGCCAAACGAGGAGGAGAGGCCAAATTAGAGGAGGCTGAACGAGGAGAGGAGGCCAAATGGGGAAATTCACAGTGTTTCTGCATCCCTACATCCCCTCCTCGACCCCATATCCCTCTGCCTGCCCTCGAGGCGAGGCTGGGAGCCTCCGGGGCCAAAAAAGGGAGGCCAAATGAGGAGAGGAGGACAAATGAGAGGAGGACAAGTGAGGAGGGGAGGCCAAATGGGGAAATTTATGGTGTCTCTGCATCCCTACATCCCCTCCTCGACCCCATATTCCTCTGCTCACCCTTGAGGCAAGACTGGAGGCCTCCGAGGCCAAAAAAGGGAGGCCAAATTAGGGGAGGAGAAACGAGGGGAGGCCAAACGAGGAGAGGAGGCCAAAAGAGGGGAGGCCAAATGGGGAAATCCACAGCATCACCGCGTCCCTACATCCCCACCCCGACCCCATATCCCCCTGCCCGCCCTCGAGGGGAGGCCGGGGGCCTCCGAGGCCAAAAAGGGGAGGCCGGGGGGGTCCCGGGCCTCCCCCCTGACCCCCCCCGTGCCCCCCCAGCTGTCGCAGCACATGAAGCTGAAGCTGCAGTTCACGGCCAGCGTGGGCAGCGCCGAGGCGCGGGCGCTATCGCGACGCAGCAGCCCCGGCAGCCCGGCGGTGAGGGACCTGGTGGAGAGGCACCAGGCGGGCCTGGGGCGCTCCCAGTCCTTCTCCCACCAGCAGCCGGCCCGCGGCCACCTCATCAGGTGGGTTTTGGGGCAAAAAAGGGGGATTTGGGGCAATATATGGGGGGTTTGGGGGGAAATAGGGGTGTTTTCAGAGGGTTTGGAGGGGAAATATGGGGGTTTTGGGGTATGGGGTCGGGCCTGGGGCGCTCCCAGTCCTTCTCCCACCAGAAGCTGTCCTGTGGACAGCTCATCAGGTGGGTTTTGGGGCCAAAACCAGGGATTTTGGGCATTATATATTTTATTTGAGGAGGGAAATATAGAGGTTTGGGGGGAAATAGGGGATTCTGGGGGGAAATGTGGGGGTTTTGGGGTATGGGGTTGGGCCCAGCGTGCCCCCAGTCCTTCTCCCACCAGCAGCCAGCCCGCGGCCACCTCATCAGGTGGGTTTTGAGGCAAAAAACAGGGATTTTGGGCAATATTCATGGTGGTTTGGGGGAAAATATGGAATTTTGTGGAGGGAAATATGGGTGTTTTGGGGTATGGGGTCAGGCCTGGGATGCTCCCAGTTCTTCTCCCACCAGTAGCCGGCCCGTAACCACATCATCAGGTGGGTTTTGGGGCAAAAAATGGGGATTTGGGGCAATATATATTTTTTTGGGGGGGGGAATATGAGAGTTTTTTTGGGGAAATATGGAGTTTGGGGGGGAAATATGGGGGTTTTGGGGTATGGGGTCAGGCCTGGGGTGCTCCCAGTCCTTCTCCCACCAGCAGATGGCCTGTGGCCACCTCATCAGCTGGGTTTTGGGGCAAAAAACAGGGATTTGGTGCAATACATGGTGGTTTTGGGGCAAATAAGGGCGTTTGGGGGGAAATATGGCGATTTTGGGGTGTGTGTGGGGGGGTTTTGGGGTATGGGGTCAGACCTGGGGACACCCCCAGTCCTCCCCCCATCATCCACCCCTTTTGGGGATACTTTGTGCCCCCCCCCCTTTCTTTTTGGGACCGTTTTGAGCCCCCAGCCCTTTGGGGACCCTTTTTATGCCCACAACCCTCCTTTTTGGGACATTTCGGGGTCGTCCCACCCCCACCCTTTTTTTTTTTTTTTTCCAGGTCGGGCAGCGTGATGGAGCGCCGCGCCATCACCCCCCCGGTGGGGTCCCCGGTGGGACGCCCCCTCCCCGCGCCCCCCCCGGAGCGAGCAGCCCTGTCCCTGGACAAGATCGCCAAGAGGGAGTGCAAGGTGCTGGTGGTGGAGCCCGTCAAGTGACCCCCCCCCAAAAAAAAAACCCAAAATCGGCTGGACGGGGGGGGATTTGGGGCAGGGGGCGCGCGGGGACCCTGGTTTTTTTATGGGGGGGGGGCTGAGCCTGCTGCTTCGCTGCCACGTGCCACGGGGGGGGGGACACAAAGGGGTTGTCCCCAAGCCTGGGGGACAAAGGGGACCCCAAATGGGGTGACAAAGGGGGTCCCCAATCCCGGGGGGGGGGGGCACACAATGATTTTGGGGACGGGGGGACGCGTCCCGCGCTGTTTACACGATCCGGCTGCTTTTGGGGACAAAACGGGGGGATTTGGGGCCGTTGGGGACCCGCACTGCCAAGCCCTGTGCCCCTTTTGGGGGGGGGGGGCAATGGGGACGTCCCCACATTGTCACCCCCCCACCCCCCCGGCCACGGGTGGCACTTTACGTCTGTGTTATTTATTGGGGCCAATAAAGGCGGCGGCGCCGCCGGGGTGATGGTGACATCGGGGTGACAGTGACATCGGGGGGGTGACAATGGCATCGGGGGGGTGGCGGTGACATCAAGGGGGTGGCAGTGACATAGGGGTGGTGGCGGTGATGTCGGGGGGGTGATAATGGGATCGGGTGACAAGGTGACAAGGAGTGGGGTGGTGACAGTGACACTGGGACGGTGACAAGGACACTGGGATTGTGACAGTGACGTTGTGACAGTGACACTGGGATGGTGACAAGGTTACTGGGTGAAAATGACACCGGGATGGTGACGACGTGGTGGTGACAAGGGCACTGGGATGGTGACAAGGACATTGTGATGGTGACAATGGCACTGGGGTGGTGACAACAACACTGGGATTGTGACAAGTACACTGGGATGATGACAATGACATTGTGATGAGGACACTGGGATGGTGACGACACTGGGATGGTGACAGTGTGGTGGTGACAATGACACAGGGATGGTGACAAGGACGCCGTGGTGGTGACAGTGACATGATGGTGACAGACACCTTGATGGTGGCAGTGACACTGGGATTGTGACAAGGACTCTGGGATGGTGACAATGGCATTGTGACAGTGACACTGGGATGGTGACAATGTGATGGTGACAATGACATTGGGATGGTGACAATGACACTGGGATTGTGACAAGGACATGGTGATGGTCACTAGGACACTGTGATGGTGACAAGGACACCGGGATGGTGACAAGGGTACCGGGATGGTGACAATGACACTGGGGTGGTGACAGTGACACTGGGACGGTGACATTGTGGTGGTGACAAGGATACTGGGATGGTGACAACAGCACTGGGATTGACAAAGACACTGGGATGGTGACAATGGCACTGGGATGGTGATGGTGACAGTGACATGGTGATGGTGACACCGTGACAGTGACACCTGTGTCACCTGGGAAGGGGCCGAGCAAAACGTCCCCAAAATGCCCTGTTTCCCCCCAAAAAAAACGAGGCCAATTTGGGGACACGGGGACACCATTTATTGCCTTGGCCCCGCGGGGGGGACACCAGGGGACGCGGCGGTGGCCTTGGGGACACGGTGGTGGCCTTGGGGACGCGGCGACTCAGGCGGTGGCGGGCTCCTGGGTGCGGTTCTGGCGCTTCACCACGAAAAGCTTCTGGGCCGAGGCGGTGACGAGCAGGGAGTGGTCCCCAAACACCACTGCGGGGACATTTGGGGACATTGGGGACACCGCCACCCCCCCGGGGACACCGTGGGCACAGGGACAGGACGGGTGTGGGGACATCGCCACCGCCCCGGGGACAGCGGGGGCACGGGGAGAGCGGGGACACCGATGTTCTGGGGACACTGATGGCAGTGCCACCACCTTGGGGACACTGGTGGCAGTGCCACCACCCCCTTGGGGACACCGGTGACACTCCCACTATAGGGACAGGGCGAGTATGGGGCCACCGCCACCCCCCTGGGGACACTGCCACCACCTTGGGGACAGGACAAATACGGGGCCACCTCCATTTTGGGGACACTGGTGGCACTGCCACCCTGTTGGGGACACCGGTGGCAGTGCCACCACCCCCTTGGGGACACCGGTGACACTCCCACTATAGGGACAGGGCGAGTATAGGGCCACCGCCACCACCCTGGGGACAGGACAAACACGGGGCCACCTCCATTTTGGGGACACCAGTGGCAGTGCCACCCCCTTGGGGACAGCGGTGGCCGTGCCACCCCCTTGGGGACAGGGCTGTCACTCACCCGAGAGGCGGCGGAAGGGGGGCTGGTGGCCGCGGGGCAGCCGCAGCCCGCAGGCGGTGGCCACCAGTCCCGCCAGCACGGTGGCCGTGCGCTCGTCGTTCTCCAGGTCCCCCGCCGACTGGGGACAGCCGTGTCACAGCCTGTCCCCGATGTCCCCAACGTCCCCAATGTCCCCAAATGGCCCTAAATAGCCCCGTTCGCCTGGCCCCAAGTGGCCCCAAATGGCCCCGTCCTCTGACCCCAAAAGCCTCCCGTGCTTCTGCTCCTGTCTCCTGAGTCGCTTAGCCCTGTCCCCAACTGTCCCCAAACGTCCCCAAATGTCCCCAAAGCTCGCTTGTCCCTGTCCCCCATCCCCAAAAGTCTTGTGGCCCCCTTCCCAAAAGTCTCCTGATGTCCCCAAACATCCCCAATGTCCCCAAAGGGCCCCAAATATCCCTGTCCCCAGATGTCCCCAAAGTCCCCAAATATTCCCATTCCCAAACATCCCTAGATGTCCCCAAGTGTCCCCTGATGTCCCCAAACATCCCCCAATGTCCCCAAAGAGCCCCAAATATCCCCATCCTCAAACACCCCCAGAAGTCCCCAATGTCCCCAAATATCCCCATCTCCAAGTGTCCCAAGTGTCCCCAAAGGTCCCCAAGGTCCCCAAATGTCCCTAAAGTCTCCAAACATCCCCAGATGTCCCCAAACATCCCCAATGTCCCCAAATATCCCCATCCCCAATGTCCCCAAGTGTCCCCAGATGTCCCCAATGTCCCCAGGTGTCCCAGATGTCCCCAAAGGTCCCCATACATCCCCAGATGTCCCCAAATATCCCCATCCCCAATGTCCCCAAGTGTCCCCAGATGTCCCCAAGTGCCCCTGATGTCCCCAAATGTCCCCAAAGTCCCCAGATATCCCCATTCCCAATGTCCCCAAAGGTCCCCAAACACCCCCAGTGTCCCCAAATATCCCCATCCCCAAACATCCCCAGATGTCCCCAATGTCCCCAAACGTCCCCCAGTGTCCCCAGACGTCCCCCAGTGTCCCCAGTGTCCCCGCTCACGGCCAGCACGGCGCCATCGCAGATGACGAGGTATCCCAGTTGGTCGGGGACGCGCTCCAGGCCCTGCGTCAGCGCCGTCGTCTGGGGACAGGGGGGACACGGGGGGGGTGACAAGGGGACACACGGCACCGCCACCCCCAGTGCCCCCCCCACTGGTGGCCCAGTCCTCCCAGTGCCCCCCCAGGCTCCCAGTTTCCCCCCTTTCTCCCCAGTGTCCCCGGTTTCTCCATCCCAGTGCCCCCCAGTTCTTCCAGTTGCCCCCCAGTTCTCCCAGTTACCCATCCCAGTGCCCCCAGTTGCCCCCCAGTTCTCCAAGTTTATCCCCAGTGCCCCCAGTTGCCCCCCAGTTCTCCCAGTTCACCCAGTTTCCAACCAGTGCCCCCCAGTTCTCCCAGTTACGCATCCCAGTGCCCCCCAGTTCTCCCAGTTTCACCCCAGTTTCTCCCCAGTGCCCCCACTTTCACATCCCACTTGCCCCAGTCTCCTCCCAGTGATCCCAGTTTCCCGCAGTGCTCCCATCCCAGTGCCCCCCAGTTCACTCCCAGTTCTTCCAGTTCCCCATCCCAGTGCCCCCCAGTTCACACAGTTTCCCCACAGTTCTCCCAGTTCCCCCCAGGCTCCCAGTTTCCCCCCAGTTCTCCCAGTTTCTCCCCAGTAATTCTGGTTTCTCCCAGTTCTCCCAGTTTCCTCCCAGTAACCCCATCCCAGTGTCCCCCAGTGATCCCAGTTCCCCCCCACTTCTCTCAGTTTCCCCCCAGTTCTCCCAGTTCCCCATCCCAGCGCCCCCCAGGCTCCCAGTTCTCCACCAGTTCTCCCGGTGTCTCCCAGTTTTCCCCAAGCTCTACCAGTTTCCCCCCAGTTCTCCCAGTACCTCCCAGTTTCCAACCAGTGCCCCCTAGTTCTCCCAGTTACCCGTCCCAGTGCCCCCCACTTCTCCCAGTTTCCCCCCAGTTTCCCTGTAACGCTCCCATCCCAGTACCACCCAGGCTCCCAGTTGCCCCCCAGTTCTCCCAGTACCTCCCAGTTTCCAACCAGTGCCCCCCAGTTCTCCCAGTACCTCCCAGTTTCCCCATCCCAGTGCCCCCAATTTCTCTCCCAGTTCTCCCAGTGCCCCCCAGTTCACCCAGTTTCCCCCCAGATTCCCCCCCAGTGTCCCCCAGTTTCCCCCCAGTGCCTCCCAGTTCCCCTCTCACCATCTCCCCTCTCCGGCCCCGGTCAGCTGACCGCCGCGCCCCGCCCCTTTCCCATCCCGCCACCCGATTGGCTGAGAGCCCCGTCCATCACCCACCACGCCCCGCCCCTCCCCTCCCGCCCCTCCCCTCTCTGCCCGCCAATGGGAGCGCGCGCCGCGGGGAAGGAGGCGTGGCCTTGTCGTTAATATTAATGAGGTCATTTGCATAAAGCGCCCGCCTGCGCCTCCTGTGTTCCTGTGCGCCCCCCAAACTGGGAAAATCGCCCTCCCAGTAACCCCCCCATACTGGGAACCCTCCCATTCCCCCCCCAAACTGGGACTCCCCCAGTTCCACCCCCAAACTGGGACCTCCCCCCATACTGGGAACCCCCCCAGTGCCCCCCCCCATACTGGGGACGCCCCCCCAGTGCCCCCCCCATACTGGGACCCTCCCCAATTCCACCCCCATACTGGGATCTCCCCCCATACTGGGAACCCCCCCAGTGCCCCCCCCATACTGGGGACACCCCCCCAGTGCCCCCCCCATACTGGGACCCTCCCCAATTCCACCCCCATACTGGGATCTCCCCCCATACTGGGACCCCCCCCCAGTGCCTCCCCCATACTGGGACCCCCCCCCAGTGCACCCCCCATACTGGGACCCACCCAGTATCTCCCCCAGACTGGGACCCCCCCAGTGCCCCCCCCCCATACTGGGACCTCCCCAGTATCCCCCCCATACCGGGACCCCTCCAATTCCCCCCTCCCAAACTGGACCCCCCCCCCCCCCCCCCCATTGCCCTCCCCATTCTGGGGCCCCCCAATTCCCCTCCCCACTGAGACCCCCCCCATATTTGCCCTCCCCCCCCCCTTGGGGACACCCCGAGGTCCCCTCCTCACCCCAATGAGAGGCAGCACCACGGGGGGGGGGGCTGCTCGGGGGCTTTATTTCCTTTTTGGGGGGGTTCCGGGGGTCTTCAAGGCCTTGGGGGCACCCACCGGGACTCTGCTGTCCCTGGGGGGTGTCCCCAGGCCTCGTCCCCCCCCCTTGGGGGTGGAGGGGGGGCTCGGCTGCCTTGGGGACACCCCTGGGGCTGCCCCCTTTGTTTGGGGACACCCCCAGGGATCCCCCCCCGTCCTTTGGGGACACCCCCGGGGGTCCCCCCTTTTTCTTGGGGACACCCCCGGGGCCCCCCCTCTTTCTTGGGGACACCCCCAGGATCCCATTTTCTTTGGGGACATCCCTGGGGGGGTCTCCCCTTTTTCTTGGGGTCACCCCTGGGGGTCCCATTTCCCATGGGGACACCCCCAGGGGTCCCATTTTCTTCGGGGACATCCCTGGGGGGGTCTCCCCTGTCCCTTGGGGACACCCCCAGATCCCAATTTCTTTGGGGATGTCCCTGGGGGGGTCTCCCCTGTCCTTTGGGGACACCCCCAGGGCTCCCCCCTCTTTCTTGGGGTCACCCCCGGGGGCCCCCCCCTCTTTCTTGGGGTCACCCCCAGGGGTCCCATTTCCCTTGGGGACACCCCCAGGGGCCCCCCCTCTTTCTTGGGGACATCCCTGGGGGGGTCTCCTCTGTCCTTTGGGGACACCCCCAGGGGTCCCCTTTCCTTTGGGGACCCCCCCAGGGCTCCCCCCTCTTTTTTGGGTACACCCCCAATCCCACCTCCTCAACCCCACCCCAGTGCGGAGAAATGAGGGTGGGGGGGGCCCCATTTTCACCCCCCCCCCACCCCTTTTACCCCCCCCTACCCCCCCTCCCTAAAGACTCTGAAGGGCGCCCCGTGGCCCGGCACCACCACGTCGGCCACCTCCAGCACCCTCCGGCGGCTCCGTTCCTGCTCGGGGGGGTCCTCGCTCAGCGCCCCCCACACCCCCTGGTCCCCCTCCCTCTCGAACAAATCCCCCGCCGCCACCACCGTCCCCAGCTCCGTCCCCTTCACCGCCACGCTGACGTGGGCCCGCACGTGGCCCGGGGTGGGCAACACCTCCACGTAACCCGGGTGGGGGGCGTAAGGGACCCCCCGGGCCAAATCCACGGGGACAAAACGCCCCCCCTTGTCATCGTCATCGTCCCCCCCCCCCCAAGGCCGGCTGAGGTCGAAGCCCACCAGCACCCAGGCCCGGGGGAAGAGGTTGAGGTTCCCCACGTGGTCCGAGTGGCCGTGGGTGCAAAGGACGTGGGTGACGGATTCGGGGGGGGTCCCGGCGGCTTCCAGTTGAGCCAGGAGGCGCCGGCAACCCCACGGCCCCCCCGTGTCCACCAGGGCGGTGACGGGACCCCCCCGGATGAGGGTGACAGAGCAGTCGGCGAGGAAGGAGCCGTCCTCGTCCTCGGGGTGGCTGTAGCCTTCCTGCAGCACCCGCACGCTGTACGGGGTGCCCGGCACTTCGAGGGCACCCAAGGGTGCTGTGCGCACCCCCGGCAGCATTTTTTATTTATTTATTGTTTGATTTTTTCTTGGGGGGGTCGTCAGGGGTCATCAGGCTGCAGAAGGGGAGGGGAAGGGGTCAGGGAGGCCCCCCCCAGGGGCTCCTACATCCCCTCAGGGACCCCAAAGGTGGCTGCTGGCACCCCTCAGGACTCCAAGCCCCCCCCCCCATGACCCCAATCACACCCCCATTGCCCCAATGCCTCCCCCACATCTGTCCCCATGACCCCAATGTCCCCCCCCCCACCCCTATGGGCCTTCTATGACCCCAATTTTTCCCCCAATCCCCCCCATGACCCCAAAAGGTCTCCCCCATGGCCCCCCAGGACCCCAATTGCCCCCCCCCATGACCCCAATGTTCCCCAATCACCCCCAGGACCCCAATGCCCCCCCCCATGGTCCACCCATGACCTCGGTTGTCCCCCCAATCCCCCCCCCATGACCCCAATGCCCCCCCCACCTTCCCCTATGACCCCAATGGGCCCCTCCTCACTCCAATGATCCCCCAGTGACCCCCCCCAATTGTCCCCCCTGACCCTAATTGTCCCCCTCCCGACCCCAACGTTTCCCCCCATCACCCCCACAACCCCAATGCCCCCCCCAACACCCCAATTGTCCCCCCCCACCCCCCAGTACCCCCCAGTACCCCAATGTCCCCCCCACCATGGCCCCCCATCACCCCAATTGCCCCCCCATGACCCCAATGCCCCCCCCAACACCCCCATGACCCCAATAATCCTCCCCCGGCCCCAATTGGCCCCAATTAGCCCCAATTGCCCCCTCCGTCCCCCCCTTTACCCCCCCGTTTTTCCCCCATCCCCCCCCAAAATGGTGGATCCCCGCCGCCCCTCTGGGCGCCGCCATCTTTAAAGCGAAGCCTCCTGCACGCCACCATCTTGGAAACTGAACCCGCCCCCCGCATGGGCGCCGCCATCTTGGCGAGGAGGACGGCAAGGGGCGAGGGACAAAATACCTCAAAAGGCGTTTTCACGTTCCTCTTTTCGTCTCCGTGTCCTGAGGGGCTCGGGGCTGCCCGCAGGGTCCCGGGAGGGTCCCGGGGGGGTCCCGGTGTCGCCGCTCCAAGGCCTCGGCGGGGACAGAACCGGGCCTTGCGAAAGGAACGGCGGCGAAACCACCGCGCATGCGCAGCGCTCCCCCGCCCCTCCCGCCGAGGAGCCTTACGCATGCGCAGAGCCCGCCCCGCCGCCGCCGCGCAGGTCCTGGCAGGGCGGTAGTGAGCAGCGGAGCGGCCGCGGGAAGGCTCCGCCGCGCTCGGGGCCGGTGAATCCGCGGCGCTTTCCCCTGCCAGGACCCGGCGGAGCGGCGGCGGAGCCAAGATGGCGGCGGGCAGCGGGGAGGCGGCGTGAGGGGGGCGGCGCTGGGCCCCGGGGCGCGCCCGGTAACGGGGTTCGGGTTTCCCACCCCCCCCGTGTGCTTCCGGTATTGCGGTCCCCCCTCCGTGTGCGTTCCCTATCGCGGTCCCCCCTCCTTGAGGTCCCGGCATTTGGGTTCCCCCCCTCTTCGGTTCCGGCCCCCCCCCCTACACCCAATTTTGGGGTCCCCCCCCTTAAACTCCCGGTATTTAGGGTTTCCTCCCCATACACCCAATTTCGGGGTCCCCCTCCTTGAGGTCTCCTCCCCCATATTCCAAATTTTGGGCCCCCCCTTGAGGTCCCGGTCTTTAGGGTCCCCCCCAAAGCTCTTATCTCTTATTTAGGGTCCCCCATAAACACTTTATTTCGGGTCCCCTGTAAACTTCTTGTCTTTTATTTAGGGTCTTCCTCCCCAAACACCTCATCCTTTATTTAGGATCCCCCCCAAACCTCTTGTTTTTTATTTAGGATTGCCCCCAAACCTTTTATCTTTTATTTAGGGTCCCCCATAACCTTCTCCTTTATTTAGGGCCCCCCATAAACCCATCGTCTCTTATTTAGGGTCCCCCATAAACACTTTATTTCGGGTCCCCTGTAAACCTCTTGTCTTTTAGTTAGGGTCTCCCCCCCAAACACCTCATCCTTTATTTAGGATCCTCCCCAAACCTCTTGTTTTTTTATTTAGGGACTCCACAAACCTCTTGTCCTTTATTTAGAATCCCCCCCAGACACTTTGTGTCTTATTTAGGGTCCCCCATAAACACTTTACTTAGGGTTTTCTATAAACCTCTTGTCTTCTATTTAGGGTCTCCCTCCCCAGACACCTCATCCTTTATTTAGGATCCCCCCCAAACCTCTTATCTTTTATTTCGGGTCCCCCACAACCTTCTCCTTTATTTAGGATCCCCCACAAACCTCTTGTTTTTTATTTAGGATCCCCCATAAACCTCTTGTCCTTTATTTAGGGTCCCCCCGAGACACTTTTGTCTTATTTAGGGTCCCCTCTAAACACTCCATTTAGGTTCTCCCATAAACCTCTTATATTTTATTTAGGGTCTCTCTCCCCAAACACCTCATCCTTTATTTAGGATCCCCCCCAAACCTCTTGCTTTTTATTTAGGATCCCCCACAAACCTCTTGTCTTTCATTTAGGGTCCCCCATAACCTTGTCCTTTATTTTAGGGTCCCCCACAAACACTTCATTTAGGGTTTTCCATAAACCTCTTGTTTTCTACTTAGGGTCTCCCTCCCCAAACACCTCATCCTTTATTTAGGATCCCCCCCAGACACTTTGTCCTATATTTAGGCCCCCCATAAACCCATCGTCTTTTATTTCGGGTCTCCTATAAACGCTTTATTTAGGCTCTCCCGCAAACCTCTTATCTTTTATTTAGGGTCTCTCGTGGCGCTGCCTTTTTTCCTCTTTATTTAGGCCCCCCCGGGAGAAACAAAAAGAGGAGGAGGAAGAAGAAGAGGAAGAAGAAGAGGAAGAAGAAGAGGAGAAGAAGGAGAAGGAGAAGGAGAAGGAGAAGGAGAAGGAGAAGGAGAAGGAGAAGGAGGAGGAGGAGGAAGAAGAGGAAGAGGAGGAAGAAGAAGAAGAAGAAGAAGAAGAAGAAGAAGAAGAAGAAGAAGAGGAGAAGAAGGAGAAGGAGGAGGAGGAGGAAGAAGAGGAAGAGGAGGAAGAAGAAGAAGAAGAAGAAGAAGAAGAAGAAGAAGAAGAGGAGAAGAAGGAGAAGGAGGAGGAGAAGGAGGAAGAAGAGGAGGAGGAGGAAGAAGAGGAAGAGGAGGAGGAGGAGGAGGAGGAGGAGGATGGCGGAGGAGAAGAAGCCGAAGCTGAGCCAGACGCTGCTGCCGGCCGAGTCGATGAAGGTGATGGCCGAGGCCATGGGCATGGCGCAGGTCCCCGAGGACACCTGCCAGCTGCTGGCCGACGAGGCCAGCTACCGCCTCAAGGAGGTGGCCCAGGTGGGGACTGGGGGGGACTGGGGGGACTGGGAGGGACTGGGGGGACAATGGGGGGACTGGGGGGACACCAGGGAGAAGGGGAGATGGGGATGGGGACAGGGGGACACTGGGGACATGGGGACATTGGGGACACTGGGGACACCAGGAGATGGGGACAGGGAGAGGAGGACACTGGGGGGACACTGGGAGGACTGGGGGGACACTGGGGACACTGGGGGGACTGGGGACACTGGAGGGACTGGGGGGACGATGGGGGGGCACTGGGGACACTGGAGGGACTGGGGGGGACTGGGGGGACACTGGGGGGACTGGGAGGCCACCAGGGAGAAGGGGAGATGGGGATGGGGACAGGGGGACACTGGGGACATGGGGACATTGGGGACACTGGGGACACCAGGAGATGGGGACAGGGAGAGGGGGACACTGGGAGGACACTGGGAGGACAATGGGGACACTGGGGGGACTGGGGGGACACAGGGGGGACTGGGGGGACAATGGGGACACTGGTGGGACACCAGGGAGAAGGGGAGGCGGGGATGGGGACAGGGGGACACTGGGGACATGGGGACATTGGGGACACTGGGGACACCAGGAGATGGGGACAGGGAGAGGGGGACACTGGGAGGACACTGGGAGGACAATGGGGACACTGGGGGGACTGGGGGGACACGGGGGGGACTGGGGGGACAATGGGGACACTGGTGGGACACCAGGGAGAAGGGGAGGCGGGGATGGGGACAGGGGGACACTGGGGACATGGGGACATTGGGGACACTGGGGGGACACTGGGGACACCAGGAGATGGGGTTGGGGACAGGGGGACACTGGGGACATTGGGGACATTGGGGACACCAGGTGGGGACAGGGGAGGGAATGGGACAGAGAGGGAACAGGGACACGGTGAGGGGGGTGTCCCATGGGGTGGGGGTGTCCCCAATGTCCCCAATGTCCCCGTGTCCCCCCCCCAGGACGCGCTCAAGTTCATGCACATGGGCAAGCGGCGGCGCCTGACCACGGGGGACATCGACCTGGCCCTGAAACTGAAAAACGTCGAGGTGGGGGCACAGGGGGGGGCGTGGGGACATCGGGGGGGGGCTTGGGGACATTGGGGGGGGGCTTGGGGACATTTGGGGGGGGGTTGGGGACATGAGGGAGAGGATATTGGAGGGTTTGGGGACATTTTGGGGGACTTGGGGGCACGGGGGGGGGCTTGAGGATATTGGAGGGGGGCTTGGGGACACTGGGGGGGGGGCTTGGGGATATTCGGGGGGGGCCTGGGGACATTTGGGGGGGGGTTGGGGACATGGGAAAGGGGGTTATTGGGGGTTTGGGGGGGCTTGGGGGCACGAGGGGGGCATGGGGACATTGGGGGGGGGGTTGGGGACACTGGGGGGGGCTTGGGGACATTTGGGGGGGCTTGGGGACACTGTGGGGGGGGGGTCGGGAGGATACTGGGGGGGGTTGGGGGATATTGGATGGGTCTGGGGGACACCAGGGGGGGTCTGGGGGACACCGGGGGGATCTTGGGGATATGGGGGGGGGTCTGGGGGATATTGGGGGGGTCTGAGTGTTATTGGGGGGGGGTCTGGGGGATATCAGGAGGGGTTTGTGGGTTATTGGGGGGGTCTCAGGGGTATTGGGGGGGTCTGGGGGATATTGGGGGGGTCTCAGGGGTATTGGGGGGGTCTGGGGGATATTGGGGGGGGTTCTCAGGGTATCAGGAGGGTCTGGGGGATATGGGGGGGGTCTGGGAGTTATTGGGGGGTCTTGGGGGTGTCTGGGGGATATTGGTGGGTATTGGGGGATATTGGGGGGATCTCAGGGTATTGGGGGGGTCTGTGGGTTATGGGGGGGTCTGGGGAATATTGGGGGGTCTGGGAGTTATTGGGGGGGTCTTGGGGGTGTCTGGGGGACACTGGGGGAGGGTTCTGTGGGATATTTGGGGGATTTGGACGATATTGGGGGGATATCGGGGATATCGGGGGGGGTCAGGGGGATATTGGGGGTGTCTGGGGGATATTGGGGGGTATTGGGGGGATCTCAGGGGTATTGGGGGGGGTCTGGGGAATATCAGGGGGGTCTCAGGGATATTGGGGGTGTCTCAGGGATATCGGGGGGGTCCCAGGGATATTGGGGGGGGTCCCAGGGATATCGGGGGGGGGTCTGTGGGATATCAGGGGGGTCTCAGGGATATGGGGGGGTCTCAGGGATTACGGGGGGGAGGTCTCAGGGTATCAGGGGAGTCTGGGGGATATCAGGGGGGTCTCAGGGATATTGAGGGGGGGTCTTGGGTATTGGGGGGGGTCTGGGGGATATTGGGGGGGATCTCAGGGATATGTAGGGGGTCCCAGGGATATCAGGGGGGTCTCAGGCATATCAGGGGGGTCTCAGGGCTATCGGGGGAATCTGGGGGTGTTTGGGGGGGGGTCCTAACCCCCGCTCCCCCCCCCCCCAGCCGCTGTACGGCTTCCACGCGCGGGAGTTCCTGCCCTTCCGCTACGCCAGCGGGGGGGGCCGCGAGCTGCACTTCTACGAGGAGCAGGAGGTGGAGCTGAGCGACATCATCAACACCCCCCTGCCCCGCGTGCCCCTCGACGTCTGCCTCAAGGGTGGGCTTCGGGGGGGGGGGGCAACCGGGGGGGGGCTGGGGAGGGGGCTGGGAGGGGTATGGGAGGGGTTCGGGGGGAGTTTGGGGGGGTTTGGGGGGGGTTTAGGGAGGATAAGGGGGGGTTTTGGGGGTGATTGGGGGCTCTGGGGGGTATTTGGGGGGGTTGGGGGGGCTTGGGGGGGGCTTTAGGAGGGTGTTGAGGGGGTTTGGGGGGTGTTTGGGGTGGTTCTGGGGGAGTTTGGGGGGCTTTGGGGGAGTTTGGGGGGGGGTTAGGGGGGCTTTGGGGGTGATTTGGGGCTCAGGGGGGTATTTGGGGGGGTTGGGGGGGGGTCCAGGGGGCTTTGGGGGGTCTTTGGGGGAGTTGAGGGGGTTTGGGGGGTGTTTGGGGTGGTTCTGGGGGAGTTTGGGGGCCTTTGGGGGGGGTTCTGAGGGGTTTGGGGGGGCTTGGAGGGGCTCTGGGGGTGTTTTTGGGGGTCCTAGTGAGGACTCAGGGTGTTTGGGGGACTCAGGGGGGTTTTGGGGGTCTCTGGGGGTGTTCAGGAGACTCAGGGGGGGCATTTTGGGGACCCCCCCCCACGTTTCTCACCCCTGTGTTTTCCCCATGCCCAGCTCACTGGCTCAGCATTGAGGGGGTGCAGCCAGCCATCCCCGAGAACCCCCCCCCAGGTGAGTGGGGGTACCAGGATTTGCCCCCCCCGGGATAAATTTACCCCCCTGGGGGTATATTTAACCCCCCCAGGGGCAGATTTGCTTCCCATGGGGCAGATTTATCTTCATCTCCTTCAACTTTGTCCCCCACCCCAGCTTAGATTTGCCCCCACCCCAGGCTCCATCTGCAATTTCATCAGGCAGATTTGCCCCCCCAGGGGCAGATTGACCCCCCCCCAGCTCAAATTTGCCCCCCCGGGCTAAATTTACCCCCCCACGTGGCAGACCTGTTCATTCTGTGTGTTGCTTTGCCCCCCCAGCAGCACATTTGCCCCTCTCAGTGGTGGATTTGCCCCCTGGCTATAAATTTACCTCCCTTAATTTTATAATTACCCCCCCAGGATTAAATTTACCCCCCCCAATTTAATTTTACCCCAGCTGGGGGGGCAAATTTCCCTACCTGGGGGGCAAATTACCCCACCCAGGGGCACTTCTGCTCCCCTTGCATCGATTTACCCCCTGTCTTCTGGCGCAGCTTCACCCCCTTTGGGGCAGATGTGCCCCCCTGGGGCAGATTTGCCCCCCCTGGGGTAAATGTGCCCCCCCAATTTGGATTTGCCCCCCCCCGCAGCCCCCAAGGAGCAGCAGAAGGCCGAGGCCACCGAGCCCCTTAAGTCTGCCAAGCCGGGGCAGGAGGACGAGGGGGCCCTGAAGGGCAAGGGGCAGAGCGCGGCCGCCCCCGACGGCAAGGGTAGGGCTTGGGGGGGGATTTTGGGGGGGCTATGGGGTGTTTTGGGGCGCTATGGGGTGTTTTGGGGGGCTATGGGGTGTTTTTTGGGGGGATATGGGGTGCTTGGGGGGGATATGGGTTGTTTTAGGGGGGCTATGGGGCTGTTCAGGGGGGCTGTGGGGGTGTTTTGGGGGCTACGGGGTGTTTTTGGGGGGATATGGGGTGTTTGGGGGGATATGGGGTGTTTGGGGGGGCTGTGGGGTGCTTTAGGGGGGATATGGGGTGCTTTAGGGGGGCTGTGGGGGTTCAGGGGGGCTCTGGGGGTGTTTTGGGGGATATGGGGTGTTTGGGGGGGATATGGGGTGTTTTGGGGGGACTGTGGGGTGTTTTAGGGGGGCTATGGGGGTGTTTGGGGGACTGTGGGGTGTTTGGGTTAGCTATGGGATGCCTGGTGGGGCTATGGGGCATTTGGGGGGTCTTTAGGGTATTTTGGGCCATTTTGGAGCTATCTGGGGCTCTGGGGGCACTCAGGACAGGCCATGACCCATTTTAGGGTGATTTGGGGTCATTTTGAGCTCCGTGGGGTGCTCTCATGACAGGCCTTGAGGCACATTGGTGACATTTTGGGCTCCGTGGTGTCACTCAGGACAGGCCATGGCACATTTTAGGGCCATTTGGGGACATTTTAGGCTCTTCGGGGCCTCTGAGGACAGGCCGTGACACATTTTAGGGCCATGTGGGGACATTTTGGGCTCCATGGGGACTCTGAGGACAGCCCTTGGTGACACTGGGCAACCCCAGACCCCCCCGGCAGCCATTCTGTGGGGAGCTCGGTGCCCCTTGGGGACATGGGGACACGGAGACATTTTGGGCTCTCTGGGGACTCTCAGAGCAGGCCATGACACATTTTAGGGCCATTTGGGGCCATTTGGGGACATTTTGTACTTCCTGGGGACTCTGAGGACAGCTCTTGGTGACACTGGGCAGCTCCAAACCCCCTGGCGGACATTTTGTGGGGATCTGGGTGTACCTTGGGGACATGGGGACATTTTGGCTCTGTGAGGACTCTCAGGACAGGCCATGACACATTTTAGGGCCATTTGGGGCCATTTTGTGCTCTGTGGGGACTCTGAGGACAGCCCTTGGTGACACTGGGCAGCCCCAGACCCCCTGGCGGACATTTTGTGGGGACCTCGGGGTCCCCTTGGGCCGGCTGCGGGTGGCCCCGCGGGGACCCACGGACACGGGGCCATGGGGACACGTTGTCACCGCTGTCCCCATGTCCCCAGGCAAGGAGAAGAAGGGCCCGCTGCTGGAGGGGGCCCCGCTGCGCCTCAAACCCCGCAGCGTGCACGAGCTGTCGGTGGAGCAGCAGCTCTACTACAAGGAGATCACCGAGGCCTGCGTCGGCTCCTGCGAGGCCAAGCGCGCCGTGCGTCCTTCGTTCGGCCCCAAAAACCCCCGTTTTCACCCCAAAAAAATCACGTCCGCCCCTCAAGCTTTTGCCTTCCCTGTGGGGGATGTTTGTTTGTCCCCGTCGGATCAGTGGTGGCACCGTGGGCTCTTGGTGATGTCCCCATGGGTCCTCGTGGTGACAACTTCATGTCCCCGTGTCCTGGTGTCCCCTCGGTGACATCCTGGTGTCCCCTCATGGTGACAACCCCGTGGCCCAGTGTCCCCTCACGGTGATGTCCCCATATCCCCTCAGTGGCATCCCGGTGTCCCCTCGTGGTGATGTCCCTGTGTCACCTCACGCTGATGGCCCCATGTCCAGTGACCCCTTGGGGTGACATCACCTTGTCCCCTCATGGTGACGTCCCTAAGTCCCGGTGTCCCCTCATTGTGACATCCCCTTGTCCTGGTGTCCCCTCACCTGATGTCCCCGTGTGGTGACATCCCCATGTCCTGATGTCCCTTCATGGTGACATCCCCATGCCCCTCAAAATGACATCCCCATATCCCGATGTCCCTCCTGGTGTCCCTTTGCGGTGACACCCCCCTGTCCCCATATCCCTCCTGGTGTCCCCTGTTGGTGACATCCCCTTGTCCCCACAGGAGGCCCTGCAGAGTATCGCCACCGACCCCGGTCTCTACCAGATGCTGCCACGCTTCAGCACCTTCATCTCCGAGGGGGTGAGCACCCCGTGGCCCTGTCCCCGTCCCCTCCCCGATGTCATTGTCCCCTCCCCGATGTCATTGTCCCCTCCTCGATGTCATTGTCCCCTCCAGGTCCGTGTCAACGTGGTGCAGAACAACCTGGCGCTGCTCATCTACCTCATGCGCATGGTGAAGGCGCTGATGGACAACCCCACGCTCTACCTGGAGAAATACGTGAGTGGGGCCGTCCCGGTGGATTCTGTCCCCAAATGTCCCCAGATGTCCCCAAATGTCCCCCGGGAGCTCGTCCCCGCCGTCACAACGCCTGTTGTGAGCTGCCTGCTCTGCCCTTGATGTGCCGTGGGGCTGTCCTCAAGCACTTCATGTCCCCTGTGGCTGAGTCCCATGCCTGTGCCATGTCCCCAGATGTCCCCAACATGTCCCCAGATGTCCCCAACATGTCCCCAAATGTCCCCAACATGTCCCCAAATGTCCCCAAGCCTCAGAAACTCATCCCCACCACCACAACTTGCATTGTCAGCCACCCCACACCATGACATGGGGCTGTCCCCAAGCCCTTTACATCCCCCGTGACCAAGTCCCATGCCCGCGCCACATCCCCAATGTGTCCCTAAATGTCCCCAACATGTCCCCAAATGTCCTTATCATGTCCCCAAATGTCCCCAGGCCTCAGAAACTCATCCCCACCACCACAACCTGCACTGTTAGCCATCCTACACCATGACATGGGGCTGTCCCCAAGCCCTTTACGTCCCCTGTGACCGAGTCCCATGCCTGCGCCACATCCCCAATGTGTCCCTAAATGTCCCCAACATATCCCCAAATGTCCCCAACATGTCCCCAAGCCTCAGAAGCTCATCCCCACCACCACAACCTTCATTGTCAGCCACCCCACACCATAACATGGAGTTGACTCCAAGCCCTTTGCGTCCCCCGTGGCCGAGTCCCATGCCCGTGCCGTGTCCCCAAACCTCCCCAACTTGTCCCCACCGTGTCCCCAAATGTCCCCAACATGTCCCCAGCTCCACGAGCTCATCCCTGCTGTCATGACGTGCATCGTCAGCCGCCAGCTGTGCCTGCGGCCCGACGTGGACAACCACTGGGCGCTGCGGGACTTCGCCGCCCGCCTGGTGGCTCAGGTGTGCAAGAACTTCAGCACCACCACCAACAACATCCAGTCCCGCATCACCAAGACCTTCACCAAGGTTTCGGGGCAAGATCGGGGCTTTTGGGGTGGGTTTTGGGGGGCCAGGGAGGAAGGGGGTGGGTTTTGAGGCAGGATCAGGGGTTTTGGGGTGGGTATTGGGGCAGGATCAGGGCTTTTGGGGTGGGTTTTGGGGTGGGTTGGGGGGTTGGGGAATGGGGTTGGGGAAGTATCAATGGTTTTGGGGTGGGTATTGGGGCAGGATCGGGGCTTTTGGGGTGGGTTTTGGGGGGCCAGGGGGGAAGGGGGTGGGTTTTGGGGCAGGATCAGGGGTTTTGGGGTGGGTATTGGGGCAGGATCAGGGCTTTTGGGATGGGTTTTGGGGGCCAGGGGGGAAGGGGGTGGGTTTTGGGGCAGGATCGGGGGGTTTGGGGTGGGTATTGGGGCAGGATCGGGGCTTTTGGGATGGGTTTTGGGGTGGGTTGGGGGGTTGGGGAATGGATTTGGGGAAGTATCAATGGTTTTGGGGTGGGTTTTGGGGCAGGATTGGGACTTTTGGGGTGGGTTTGAAGGGCCAGGGGGGAAGGGGGTGGGTTTTAGGGCAGGATTGGGGGGTTTGGGGCAGTTTGGGGGGCTGGGGAGTGGGTTTTGGGGCAGGATCAGGGGTTTTGGGGTGGGTTTTGGGGCAGAATCGGGGGGTTTGGGGCAGGTTGGGGGGTCGGGGAGCAGGTTTTGGGGCAGGATCAGGGGTTTTGGGGCGGGTTGGGGGGCTAGGGGGTGGATTTTGGGGCAGCATTGAGGGTTTTGGGGCAGGTTGGGGGGTCGGGGAGTGCGTTTTGGGGCAGGATCAGGGGTTTGGGGGTGGGTTGGGGGGCCAGGGTGTGGGTTTTGGGGCAGGATTGGGTGTTTTGGGGCGGGTTTGGAGAGTGGGGAGCAGGTTTTGGGGCAGGATCAAGAGTTTTGGGGTGGGTTGGGGGTTTGGAGAGGGGGTTTGGGGGCAGGATAGGGGGTTTTGGGACAGTTGGGGGGTCAGGGCTGGGTTTTGGGACAGGATTGAGGGTTTGGGGGCAGGTTGAGGGGTCAGGGTGTGGGTTTTGGGGCAGGATCGAGGGTTTGGGGTGGGATTGGGGCTGTGGGGCAGGCTGTGGGGCCGTGGGGTGGGCTGTGGGGTGACGTCCCCCCCGTGTCCCCACACCCCCAGAGCTGGGTGGACGAGAAGACCCCCTGGACCACGCGCTACGGCTCCATCGCGGGGCTGGCCGAGCTGGGCCATGACGTGAGCACCCCCCCACGCCCCCCCCACGTCCCCAATGTCCCCCACACCCCCCCCCACATCCCCAAATCCCCCCCCCATGCCCCCAAATCCCCCCCATGCCCCCAAATCCCCCCCATGCCCCCAAATCCCCCCCCTCAGCCCCACTTTCCCCCCCCCTCACACCCCATTCCCCCTTCCCCAGCCCCACATCTCCCCCCGGGGACACCCATATCACCCCCCCCCGATAACATCACACCCCCCACGATGACGTCACACCCCCCCGATGACGTCACGCCCCCCGATGACGTCACACGACCCCCCCCCAGGTGATCAAGACGCTGATCCTGCCCCGGCTGCAGGCGGAGGGCGAGCGGGTGCGCAGCATCCTGGAGGGCCCCGTGGTCAGCAACATCGACAGGATCGGGGCCGACCACGTGCAGACCCTGCTGCTGGTGGGCTGGGGGGGGGGACATTTTGGGGGGGGGGACACTTTGGGGGGGGCTTGGGGACACTTCGGGGGGGGGTTGGGGACAGTTTGGAGGTGTTTGGGGACACTTTGGGGGGTGTGGGGGCAGTTTGGGGGGGTTTGGGGACACTTTGGAGGTGTTTGGGGACACTTTGGGGGGTGTGGGGACACTTTGGGGGGGTTTGGGGACACTTTGGGGGAGTTTGGAGCACTTTGGGTGGGTTTGGAGCACTTTGGGGGGGTTTGGGGACACTTTGGGGGGGCTTGGGGACAAAATTGAGGGATATAGGGAAGGTCCTGGGGGATTTGGGGATATGAGGACAGCTCGGGGGGACGTGGAGACACCTTGGGGGGGTTTGGGGCACTTTGGCGGGGTTGGGAACGCTTTGGGGGGGTTTGGGGACATTTTGGGGGGGGTTGGGGACACTTTGGGGGGTTTGGGGACACTTCAGGGGGTGTAAGGTCACGATTGAGGGATGTAGGGAAGGTCCTGGGGGATTTGGGGGACACTTTTGGGGATATGAGGACAGTTCGGGGGGGCGTGGGGACACTTTGGGGGGGTGTAGGGGACACTTTGGGGGAGGGTTGGGGACACTTTGGGGGGGTTTGGGGACAGTTTGGGGGGGTTTGGGGACACTCGGGGGGGGCTTGGGGACACTTTGGGGGGGTTTGGGGACACTTTGGGGAGTTTGGAGCACTTTGGGTGGGTTTGGAGCACTTTGGGGGGGTTTGGGGACACTTTGGGGGTTCAGGGACAGTTTGGGGGGGGTTGGGGACACTTCGGGAGGGTTTGGGGACACTTGGGGGGGGTTGGGGACACTTTGGGGTGGTATGGACATGGGGGGGACACGGGGACAACTTGGGGGGGGGCAAATGACAATTTGGGGGGGCAAGTAACAACCGGGGGGGGCAAATAACTGGGGGGGGGCACCCTTAGGGGACCACACGGGGCCACCTCGGGGTGCCCTGGGGTGGCCTTTTGGGGTGTCCCCGTCCCCCCCCGGTTTGGTGACGTGGCCGTGACCCCCCCCCGCAGAAGCACTGCGCCCCCGTGCTGGCGAAGATGCGCCCCCCCCCCGACAACCAGGAGCCTACCGGGGGGATTTCGGCTACCTGGGGGCCCTGCTCTGCACCCACGTGGTCAAGGCCAGGGCGCAGGCGGCCCTACAGGCGCAGCAGGTCAACCGCACCACCCTGACCATCACCCAGGTGAGGGGGGGGGCACGATTTTGGGGTGGGGGGTCCTGGGGGGGTCCTGGGGGGGTTATGGGGGTCCTGGGGAGGTTACAGGGGTCATGGGGGGAAATGGGGAGGGGGAGATGGGGGTGAGGGGGATGCAGCAGGTCAACTGCACCACCCTGACCATCACCCAGGTGAGGGGGGGGGGGCAAATTTTGGGGTGGGGGGGTCCTGGGGGAGTCTTGGGGGAGTTATGGGGTCCTGGGGGCGTTACGGGGGTCCTGGGGGGTTAAGGGGTGATGGGGTGGGAAGGAAATGGGGAATTGGGGTGGGTGAGGGGGTCAACCGCACCACCCTGACCATCACGCAGGTGAGGGGGGGGCACGATTTTGGGGTGGGGGGGTCCTGGGGGGGGTCTGGGGGTGTTATTGGGAGTTAGGGGGGTCCTGGGGGGTTACGGGGTCCTGGAGGAGATTGGGGTGAGGAGAAATGGGGTGAGGGGGCACAGCAGGTAAACCACAGCACCCTGACCATCACCCAGGTGAGGGGGGGGCAAATTTTGGGGTGGGGGGGTCCTGGGGGGGGGCTTGAGGGGGTTATGGGGGGTTACAGAGGTCCTAGGGGGCTTATGGGGGTCCTGGGGGGAAATGGGGGAGGGGGAGATAGGGGTGAGGGGGATGCAGCAGGTCAATCGCAGCACCCTGACCATCACCCAGGTGAGGGGGGGGCACGATTTTGGGGTGGGGGGTCCTGGGGGGGGTCCTGGGGGGGTTATGGGGGTCCTGGGGGGTTACAGGGGTCCTGGGGGGGGTTACAGGGGTCCTGGGGGGAAATGGGGAGGGGGAGATAGGGGTGAGGGGGATGCAGCAGGTCAATCGCAGCACCCTGACCATCACCCAGGTGAGGGGGGGCACGATTTTGGGGTGGGGGGGTCTGGGGGGGGTCCTGGGGGGGTTATGGGGGTCCTGGGGGGGTTACAGGGGTCCTGGGGGGGGGTTACAGGGGTCCTGGGGGGGAAATGGGGAGGGGGAGATAGGGGTGAGGGGGATGCAGCAGGTCAATCGCAGCACCCTGACCATCACCCAGGTGAGGGGGGCACGATTTTGGGGTGGGGGGGTCCTGGGGGGGGTCCTGGGGGGGTTACAGGGGAGTTAAAGGGGTCCTAGGGGGGTTACGGGGGTTGTGGGGGGGAAATGAGGGGGGTAGATGGGGGCGCAGCAGGTCAACCGCAGCACCCTGACCATCACCCAGGTGAGGGGGGGGGCAAATTTTGGGGTGGGGGGGTCCTGGGGAGGGGTCTTGGGGGGGTTATGGGGGTCCTGGGGGGGTTACAGGGGTCCTGGGGGGGAAATGGGGAGGGGAGATGGGGGTGAGGGGGATGCAGCAGGTAAAACTCAGCACCCTGACCATCACCCAGGTGAGGGGGGGGCAAATTTTGGGGGTGGGGGGGGTCCTGAGGGGGGTTACAGGGGAGTTAAAGGGGTCCTGGGGGCTTATGGGGGTCCTTTAGGTCCATTTTGGGGCAGAATGTAGGGATTAGGGGTGACATGGGGGGGTCCCACATCGACGTAACCCCCCCCTTTTTCCCCCCCCCCCCAGCCTCGCCCCACGCTGACGCTGTCGCAGGCCCCCAGGGTCAAGCGGGGGGGGGGTCCGGGGGTGCTGCCCCCTCCCCGCGCCCCCCCAGCTTGCTGAAGGTGCCCAGCGCCATCACCCTGCCCGTGCAGACCCTGGTGGGGCGCCCCGGGACCCCCAGCCAGCCCTCGCCCCCCCCCCACCAAATTCATCGTCATGTCCTCGGCCTCGGGGAGCAGCGCGGCGCAGCAGGTATTTTGGGGGGGGGGGGCACGGGGCTGGGATTAAACCCCCCCAGATTAATCCCCGTAATCCCCCCCATCCCCTTCCACCCACCCCGGATCCGCCCCAGTTCTTCCCCTGTCTGCTGAAGTCCCCTAATCCCCCCTAATCCCCCCTAATCCCACCTAATCCCCTTTAATCCCCCTCAAATACCCTTTAATCATCCCCAAATTCCCCTTAATCCCCCCAACCCCCTTAACCCCACCTAATCCACCCTAATCCCCCATCAAATCCCCCTTAATCCCCCCAAATCCCCCCCAAACCCCCTTAATCCCCCCAACCCCCCCCAATCCCCTTAATCCCACCTAATCCACCCTAATCCCCCATCAAATCCCCCTCAATCCCCCAAATCCACCCAAACCCCCTTAATCCCCCCAAATCCCCCCAAACCCACTTAATCCCCTCCAAATCCCCCCAAAACCCCCCATATCATCCCCCTAATCCCCCAAATCCCCCCCAAACCCCCTTAATCCCCCCTTAATCCCCCCAAACCCCCATATCATCCCCCAAATCCCCCCAAATCCCCCCAAACCCCCATATCATCCCCCAAATCCCCCCTAATGCCCCCAAACCACCCCAAACCCCCCTCAATCCCCCCCAAACACCCCCCAAACCCTCTTAATCCCCCCCCAAACCCCCCATATCATCCCACTAATCCCCCTTAATCCTCCCCCAACCCCCCTTAATCCCCCCAAATCCCCCAAAACCCTCCATATCATCCCCCTAATCCCCCTAATCCCCCAAATCCCCCCCAAATTCCCCCCAGACCCCTTTAATCCCCCCAAACACACCCCAAACCCCCCTAACCCCCCCCCAATTTTTTCTCCCCCCCCCAGGTCATCACCTTCAGCACCAGCCCGGCCCACCGCCACCTCCCCGGTCACCACCAGTGTTCCCAGTGCCCAACCGGTGGTCAAACTGGTGTCGGCCGCCCCCACCGCCCCAGCGCCACCGTCACCGGCAGCGTCCAGAAATACATCGTCGTCTCCTTGCCCCCGCCGGCGACCCCAAAGGGGGGGCCCCCGACCCCCCCGCCGCCCCCCCCCGCCGGTAACGCCGCCCTTACCCCCCCGCCCCCCCGCCGCCCCCCCCCGCCACCGCCCCCCAATTGTCCCCGTCCTCGGCCGCCGCCTCCCCCGCCTCCGCCGCCGTCCACCCCCAAATCGGAGCCGGGGGACAGCCCCCAGCCCGGCCCCCCCGCCCCAAAAAGGGAACGGGGCCGTGGCGCAGTCCCCGCAGGGAGGGGGGCAGTGACGGGGGTTGGGGGGGGGTCCTATAGGGATTTGGGGTGGGTTGGGGGGGCCTAAGGGGTCTGGGACCCCCCCCATGGGGATATGGAGTGGTTTGGGGGGGGGGATTGGGGTCCCCAAGGGGTTTGGGGTGGCCCTACAGGGATTTGGGGTGGGTTGGGGGGCCCTAAAGGGTCCCCAAGGGATTTGGGGGGGGCCCTATGGGGACACGGGATGGTTTGGGGGGCCCTAAGAGGTTTGGGACCCCCCATAGGGACATAAATGGTAGGCTGGGGGGGATTGGGGGTCCCCAAGGGGTTTGGGGTGGCCCTATAGGGATTTGGGGTAGGCTTGGGAGGCCCTAAGGGGTCTGGGACCCCCCCTCTAGGGGTGTAGAGGGTGGTTCAGGGGTCTAAGAGCTTTGGGACCCCCCCATATGGACATAAATAGTGGTTTAGGGGGGGATTGGGGGTCCCCAAGGGGTTTGGGGTGGCCCTACAGGGATTTGGGGTGGGTTGGGGGGCCCTAAAGGGTCCCCAAGGGATTTGGGGGGCCCTATGGGGACACGGGATGGTTTGGGGGGCCCTAAGAGGTTTGGGACCCCCCCATAG
>NW_028181028.1:0-43431 GCF_964211825.1 Aythya ferina
TAACCACGAGAACCCAACAAAACCCAACGGAGACCCCAAAAAACGTTCAAAAACACCCCAAACAAGAACGGCATCACCCCAAAACTGGAAGAAAACCCCCAAAACCATAGATCCACCCCAATAACCACCCTAAACCTACCTGATCTTCTCCAAAAACCACAATTTACCCTTTTCCAACACGATGACCAACGAGAACCCAACAGAACCCAACAGAGATCCCAAAAAACGTCAAAAACACCCCAAACAAGAACGGCATCACCACCAAAACTGGAAGAAAATCCCCCAAAACCATAGATCCACCCCAAAGACACCCTAAACCTACCTGATCTTCTCCAAAAACCACAAATCCCACCTATTTAACATATGAAAAACAAGAACCCAACAAAACCTAATGGAGACACCAAAACACGTCAAAAACACCCCAAACAAGAACGGCATCACCACCAAAACTGGAAGAAAATCCCCCAAAACCATAGATCCACCCCAAAACCACCCTAAACCTACCTGATGTTCTCCAAAACCCACAATTTACCCTTTTCCACCATGATGACCAACGAGAACCAAACAAAACCCAACGGAGACCCCAAACACTTCAAAATACACCCCAAAAAAGAACAGGATCACGCCAAAAAAATAGAAGAAAACCCCAAATACCATAGATCCACACCTAAAGACACCCTAAACCTACCTGATGTTCTCCTAATCCCCAAAGCACACTCCAAACCACCATAAAACACATTAGGAATTCAACGAAACGCAACGGAAACGCCAAAACACTTCAAAATCACCCGAAGAAAGGAGAGGATCACTCCCCCAAAAAGAAGAAAACCCCAAATACCATGAATCCACGCGAAAACTCCCCCTAAACCTACCTGAAGTTCTCCAAAACCCACAATTTACACTTCTCCATGATGATGACGAACGAGAACCCAACAAAACCAAACAGAGACCACAAAAACCTTAAAAAATACCCCAAACAAGAATGGCATCACCCCCAAAACTGGAAGAAAAACCCCAAAACCATAGATCCACCCCAAAGACACCCTAAACCTACCTGATCTTCTCCAAAAACCACAATTTACCCTTTTCCAACACGATGACCAACGAGAACCCAACAGAACCAACAGAGACCCCAAAAAACGTCAAAAACACCCCAAACAAGAACGGCATCACCACCAAAACTGGAAGAAAATCCCCCAAAACCATAGATCCACCCCAAAACCACCCTAAACCTACCTGATGTTCTCCAAAACCCACAATCCACTCCTATTTAACATAATGACAAACAAGAACCCAACAAAACCTAATGGAGACCCAAACACGTAAAAAACACCCCAAAAAATATCGGCATCACCCCCAAAACTGGAAGAAAATCCCCCAAAACCATAGATCCACCCCAAAACCACCCTAAACCTACCTGATCTTCTCCAAAACCCACAATTTACCCTTTTCCACCATGATAACCAACGAGAACCCAACAAAACCCAACGGAGACCCCAAAAAACGTCAAAAACACCCCAAACAAGAACGACATCACCACCAAAACTGGAAGAAAACCCCCAAAACCATAGATCCACCCCAAAGACACACTAAACCTACCTGATGTACTCCAAAAACCACAATTTACCCTTTTCCAACACGATGACCAACGAGAACCCAACAGAACCCAACAGAGATCCCAAAAAACGTCAAAAACACCCCAAACAAGAACGGCATCACCACCAAAACTGGAAGAAAATCCCCCAAAACCATAGATCCACCCCAAAGACACCCTAAACCTACCTGATGTTCTCCAAAAACCACAATCCACACCTATTTAACATAATGAAAAACAAGAACCCAACAAAACCTAATGGAGACACCAAAACACGTCAAAAACACCCCAAACAAGAACGGCATCACCACCAAAACTGGAAGAAAATCCCCAAAACCATAGATCCACCCCAAAACCACCCTAAACCTACCTGATGTTCTCCAAAACCCACAATTTACCCTTTTCCACCATGATGACCAACGAGAACCAAACAAAACCCAACGGAGACCCCAAAACACTTCAAATACACCCCAAAAAAGAACAGGACCACGCCAAAAATAGAAGAAAACCCCAAATACCATAGATCCACCCCAAAGACACCCTAAAACCTACCTGATGTTCTCCTAATCCCAAAGCACACTCCAAACCACCATAAACACATTAGGAATTCAACGAAACGCAACGGAAACCCCAAAACACTTCAAAATCACCCGAAAGAAAGGAGAGGATCACTCCCCCAAAAAGAAGAAAACCCCAAATACCATGAATCCACGCGAAAACTCCCCCTAAACCTACCTGAAATTCTCCAAAACCCACAATTTACAATTTTACAACACGATGACCAACGAGAACCCAACAAAACCAAACAGAGACCACAAAAACCTTAAAAAATACCCCAAACAAGAATGGCATCACCCCCAAAACTGGAAGAAAACCCCCAAAACCATAGATCCACCCCAAAGACACCCTAAACCTACCTGATGTTCTCCAAAAAACACAATTTACCCTTTTCCAACACGATGACCAACGAGAACCCAACAGAACCCAACAGAGACCCCAAAAAACGTCAAAAACACCCCCAAACAAGAACGGCATCACCACCAAAACTGGAAGAAAATCCCCCAAAACCATAGATCCACCCCAAAACCACCCTAAAACTACCGGATGTTCTCCAAAACCCACAATCCACTCCTATTTAACATAACGAAAAACAAGAACCCAACAAAACCTAATGGAGACCCAAAACACGTAAAAAACACCCCAAAAAAATTATCGGCATCACCCCCAAAACTGGAAGAAAAATACGCCAAAACCATAGATCCACCCAAAACCACCCTAAACCTACCTGATCTTCTATAAAAACCACAATTTACCCTTTTCCACCATGATAACCAACGAGAACCCAACAAAACCCAACGGAGACCCCAAAAAACGTCAAAAACACCCCAAACAAGAACGGCATCACCCCCAAAACTGGAAGAAAATCCCCCAAAACCATAGATCCACCCCAAAACCACCCTAAACCTACCTGATCTTCTCCAAAAACCACAATTTACACTTTTCCAACACGATGACCAACGAGAACCCAACAGAACCCAACAGAGACCCCCAAAAACGTCAAAAACACCCCAAACAAGAACGGCATCACCCCCAAAACTGGAAGAAAATCCCCCAAAACCATAGATCCACCCCAAAGACACCCTAAACCTACCTGATCTTCTCCAAAAACCACAATCCACACCTATTTAACATAATGAAAAACAAGAACCCAACAAAACCTAATGGAGACACCAAAACACGTAAAAAACACCCCAAACAAGAAACGGCATCACCCCCAAAACTGGAAGAAAATCCCCCAAAACCATAGATCCACCCCAAAACCACCCTAAACCTACCTGATCTTCTCCAAAACCCACAATTTACCCTTTTCCACCATGATGACCAACGAGAACCAAACAAAACCCAACGGAGACCCCAAAACACTTCAAATACACCCCAAAAAAAGAACAGGATCACGCCAAAAAATAGAAGAAAATCCCAAATACCATAGATCCACCCCAAAGACACCCTAACCTACCTGATGTTCTCCTAATCCAAAAGCACACTCCAAACCACAATAAAACACATTAGGAATTCAACGAAACGCAACGGAAACCCCAAAACACATCAAAATCACCCGAAGAAAGGAGAGGATCACTCCCCCAAAAAGAAGAAAACCCCAAATACCATGAATCCACGCGAAAACTCCCCCTAAACCTACCTGAAGTTCTCCAAAACCCACAATTTACACTTTTACAACACGATGACCAACGAGAACCCAACAAAACCAAACAGAGACCACAAAAACCTTAAAAAATACCCCAAACAAGAATGGCATCACCCCCAAAACTGGAAGAATACCCCCAAAAACATAGATCCACCCCAAAGACACCCTAAACCTACCTGATGTTCTCCAAAAACCACAATTTACCCTTTTCCAACACGATGACCAACAAGAACCCAACAGAACCCAACAGAGACCCCAAAAAACGTCAAAAACACCCCAAACAAGAACGGCATCACACCCAAAAACTGGAAGAAAATCCCCAAAACCATAGATCCACCCCAAAACCACCCTAAACCTACCTGATCTTCTCCAAAACCCACAATCCACTCCTATTTAACATAATGACAAACAAGAACCCAACAAAACCTAATGGAGACCCCCAAAACACGTCAAAAACACCCCAAAAAAATATCGGCATCACCCCCAAAACTGGAAGAAAATCCCCCAAAACCATAGATCCACCCCAAAACCACCCTAAACCTACCTGATCTTCTCCAAAACCCACAATTTACCCTTTCCACCATGATAACCAACGAGAACCCAACAGAACCCAACGGAGACCCCAAAAAACGTCAAAACACCCCAAACAAGAACGGCATCACCCCCAAAACTGGAAGAAAACCCCAAAACCATAGATCCACCCCAAAGACACACTAAACCTACCTGATGTACTCCAAAAACCACAATTTACCCTTTTCCAACACGATGACCAACGAGAACCCAACAGAACCCAACAGAGATCCCAAAAAACGTCAAAAACACCCCAAACAAGAACGGCATCACCACCAAAACTGGAAGAAAATCCCCAAAACCATAGATCCACCCCAAAGACACCCTAAACCTACCTGATGTTCTCCAAAAACCACAATCCACACCTATTTAACATAATGAAAAACAAGAACCCAACAAACCTAATGGAGACACCAAACACGTCAAAAACACCCCAAACAAGAACGGCATCACCACCAAAACTGGAAGAAAATCCCCCAAAACCATAGATCCACCCCAAAACCACCCTAAACCTACCTGATGTTCTCCAAAACCCACAATTTACCCTTTTCCACCATGATGGACCAAACGAGAACCAAACAAAACCCAACGGAGACCCCAAAACACTTCAAATACACCCCAAAAAAGAACAGGACCACGCCAAAAAATAGAAGAAAACCCCAAATACCATAGATCCACCCCAAAGACACCCTAAACCTACCTGATGTTCTCCTAATCCCAAAGCACACTCCAAACCACCATAAAACACATTAGGAATTCAACGAAACGCAACGGAAACCCCAAAACACTTCAAAATCACCCGAAGAAAGGAGAGGATCACTCCCCCAAAAAGAAGAAAACCCCAAATACCATGAATCCACGCGAAAACTCCCCCTAAACCTACCTGAAATTCTCCAAAACCCACAATTTACAATTTTACAACACGATGACCAACGAGAACCCAACAAAACCAAACAGAGACCACAAAACCTTAAAAAATACCCCAAACAAGAATGGCATCACCCCCAAAACTGGAAGAAAACCCCAAAACCATAGATCCACCCCAAAGACACCCTAAACCTACCTGATGTTCTCCAAAAACCACAATTTACACTTTTCCCAACACGATGAACAACGAGAACCCAACAGAACCCAACAGAGACCCCAAAAAACGTCAAAAACACCCCAAACAAGAACGGCATCACCACCAAAACTGGAAGAAAATCCCCCCAAAACCATAGATCCACCCCAAAACCACCCTAAAACTACCGGATGTTCTCCAAAACCCACAATCCACTCCTATTTAACATAACGACAAACAAGAACCCAACAAAACCTAATGGAGACCCCAAAACACGTAAAAACACCCCAAAAAATATCGGCATCACCCCCAAAACTGGAAGAAAATACGCCAAAAACCATAGATCCACCCCAAAACCACCCTAAACCTACCTGATCTTCTATAAAAACCACAATTTACCCTTTTCCACCATGATAACCAACGAGAACCCAACAAAACCCAACGGAGACCCCAAAAAACGTCAAAAACACCCCAAACAAGAACGGCATCACCCCCAAAACTGGAAGAAAATCCCCCAAAACCATAGATCCACCCCAAAACCACCCCTAAACCTACCTGATCTTCTCCAAAAACCACAATTTACCCTTTTCCAACACGATGACCAACGAGAACCCAACAGAACCCAACAGAGACCCCCAAAAACGTCAAAAACACCCCAAACAAGAACGGCATCACCCCAAAACTGGAAGAAAAATCCCCCAAAACCATAGATCCACCCCAAAGACACCCTAAAACCTACCTGATCTTCTCCAAAAACCACAATCCACACCTATTTAACATAATGAAAAACAAGAACCCAACAAAACCTAATGGAGACACCAAAACACGTCAAAAACACCCCAAACAAGAACGGCATCACCCCCAAAACTGGAAGAAAATCCCCCAAAACCATAGATCCACCCCAAAACCACCCTAAACCTACCTGATCTTCTCCAAAACCCCACAATTTACCCTTTTCCACCATGATGACCAACGAGAACCAAACAAAACCCAACGGAGACCCCAAAACACTTCAAATACACCCCAAAAAAGAACAGGATCACGCCAAAAAAATAGAAGAAAATCCCAAATACCATAGATCCACCCCAAAGACACCCTAAACCTACCTGATGTTCTCCTAATCCAAAAGCACACTCCAAACCACAATAAAACACATTAGGAATTCAACGAAACGCAACGGAAACCCCAAAAACACATCAAAATCACCCGAAGAAAGGAGAGGATCACTCCCCCCAAAAAGAAGAAACCCCAAATACCATGAATCCACGCGAAAACTCCCCCTAAACCTACCTGAAGTTCTCCAAAACCCACAATTTACACTTTTACAACACGATGACCAACGAGAACCCAACAAAACCAAACAGAGACCACAAAAACCTTAAAAAATACCCCAAACAAGAATGGCATCACCCCAAAACTGGCCGAAAACCCCCAAAAACATAGATCCACCCCAAAGACACCCTAAACCTACCTGATGTTCTCCAAAAACCACAATTTACCCTTTTCCAACACGATGACCAACAAGAACCCAACAGAACCCAACAGAGACCCCAAAAAACTCAAAAACACCCCAAACAAGAACGGCATCACACCCAAAACTGGAAGAAAATCCCCCAAAACCATAGATCCACCCAAAACCACCCTAAACCTACCTGATCTTCTCCAAAACCCACAATCCACTCCTAATTTAACATAATGACAAACAAGAACCCAACAAAACCTAATGGAGACCCCAAAACACGTAAAAACACCACAAAAAATATCGGCATCACCCCAAAACTGGAAGAAAATACGCCAAAACCATAGATCCACCCCAAAACCACCCTAAACCTACCTGATGTTCTCCAAAAACCACAATTTACCCTTTTCCACCATGATAACAACGAGAACCCAAAAAAACCCAACGGAGACCCAAAAAACGTCAAAAACACCCCAAACAAGAACGGCATCACAACCAAACTGGAAGAAAATCCCCCAAAACCATAGATCCACCCCAAAGACACTCTAAACCTACCTGATGTACTCCAAAAACCACAATTTACCCTTTTCCAACACGATGACCAACGAGAACCCAACAGAACCCAACAGAGATCCCAAAAACGTCAAAAACACCCCAAACAAGAACGGCATCACCCCCAAAACTGGAAGAAAATCCCCCAAAACCATAGATCCACCCCAAAGACACCCTAAACCTACCTGATGTTCTCCAAAACCACAATCCACACCTATTTAACATAATGAAAAACAAGAACCCAACAAAACCTAATGGAGACACCAAAACACGTCAAAAACACCCCAAACAAGAACGGCATCAACCACCAAAACTGGAAGAAAATCCCCCAAAACCATAGATCCACCCCAAAACCAACCTAAACCTACCTGATGTTCTCCAAAACCCACAATTTACCCTTTTTCCACCATGATGACCAACGAGAACCAAACAAAACCCAACGGAGACCCAAAACACTTCAAATACACCCAAAAAAGACAGGACCACGCCAAAAAATAGAAGAAAACCCCAAATACCATAGATCCACCCCAAAGACACCCTAAACCTACCTGATGTTCTCCTAATCCCAAAGCACACTCTCAACCACCATAAAACACATTAGGAATTCAACGAAACGCAACGGAAAACCCCAAAACACATCAAAATCACCCGAAGAAAGGAGAGATCACTCCCCAAAAAGAGAAAACCCCAAATACCATGAATCCACGCGAAAACTCCCCCTAAACCTACCTGAAATTCTCCAAAACCCACAATTTACAATTTTACAAACACGATGACCAACGAGAACCCAACAAAACCAAACAGAGACCACAAAAACCTTAAAAATACCCCAAACAAGAATGGCATCACCCCCAAAACTGGAAGAAAACCCCCAAAACCATAGATCCACCCCAAAGACACCCTAAACCTACCTGATGTTCTCCAAAAACCACATTTACACTTTTCCAACACGATGAACAACGGAACCCAACAGAACCCAACAGAGACCCCAAAAAACGTCAAAAAACACCCCAAACAAGAACGGCATCACCACCAAAACTGGAAGAAAATCCCCCAAAACCATAGATCCACCCCAAAACCACCCTAAAACTACCGGATGTTCTCCAAAACCCACAATCCACTCCTATTTAACATAACGACAAACAAGAACCCAACAAAACCTAATGGAGACCCCAAAACACGTAAAAAACCCCAAAAATATCGGCATCACCCCCAAAACTGGAAGAAAATACGCCAAAACCATAGATCCACCCCAAAACCACCCTAAACCTACCTGATCTTCTATAAAAACCACAATTTACCCTTTTCCACCATGATAACCAACGAGACCCAACAAAACCCAACGGAGACCCCAAAAAACGTCAAAAACACCCCAAACAAGAACGGCATCACCCCCAAAACTGGAAGAAAATCCCCCAAAACCATAGATCCACCCAAAACCACCCTAACCTTCCTGATCTTCTCCAAAAACCACAATTTACCCTTTTCCAACACGATGACCAACGAGAACCCAACAGAACCCAACAGAGACCCCAAAAACTTCAAAAACACCCCAAACAAGAACGGCATCACCCCCAAAACTGGAAGAAAATCCCCCAAAACCATAGATCCACCCCAAAGACACCCTAAACCTACCTGATCTTCTCCAAAAAACCACAATCCACACCTATTTAACATAATGAAAAACAAGAACCCAACAAAACCTAATGGAGACACCAAAACACGTCAAAAACACCCCAAACAAGAACGGCATCACCCCAAAACTGGAAGAAAATCCCCCAAAACCATAGATCCACCCCAAAACCACCCTAAACCTACCTGATCTTCTCCAAAACCCACAATTTACCCTTTTCCACCATGATGACCAACGAGAACCAAACAAAACACAACGGAGACCCCAAAACACTTCAAATACACCCCAAAAAAGAACAGGATCACGCCAAAAAATAGAAGAAAATCCCAAATACCATAGATCCACCCCAAAGACACCCTAAACCTACCTGATGTTCTCCTAATCCAAAAGCACACTCCAAACCACAATAAAACACATTAGGAATTCAACGAAACGCAACGGAAACCCCAAAACACATCAAAATCACCCGAAGAAAGGAGAGGATCACTCCCCCAAAAAGAAGGAAAACCCCAAATACCATGAATCCACGCGAAAACTCCCCCTAAACCTACCTGAAGTTCTCCAAAACCCACAATTTACACTTTTACAACACGATGACCAACGAGAACCCAACAAAACCAAACAGAGACCACAAAAACCTTAAAAATACCCCAAACAAGAATGGCATCACCCCCAAAACTGGACGAAAACCCCCAAAAACATAGATCCACCCCAAAGACACCCTAAACCTACCTGATGTTCTCCAAAAACCACAATTTACCCTTTTCCAACACGATGACCAACAAGAACCCAACAGAACCCAACAGAGACCCCAAAAAACGTCAAAAAACACCCCAAACAAGAACGGCATCACACCCAAAACTGGAAGAAAATCCCCCAAAACCATAGATCCACCCCAAAACCACCCTAACCTACCTGATCTTCTCCAAAACCCACAATCCACTCCTATTTAACATAATGACAAACAAGAACCCAACAAAACCTAATGGAGACCCCAAAACACGTAAAAAACACACAAAAAATATCGGCATCACCCCCAAACTGGAAGAAAATACGCCAAAACCATAGATCCACCCCAAAACCACCCTAAACCTACCTGATGTTCTCCAAAAACCACAATTTACCCTTTTCCACCATGATAACCAACGAGAACCCAAAAAAACCCAACGGAGACCCCAAAAAACGTCAAAAACACCCCAAACAAGAACGGCATCACCACCAAAACTGGAAGAAAATCCCCCAAAACCATAGATCCACCCCAAAGACACTCTAAACCTACCTGATGTTCTCCAAAACCACAAATCCACACCTATTTAACATAATGACAAACAAGAACCCAACAAAACTAATGGAGACACCAAAACACGTCAAAAACACCCCAAACAAGAACGGCATCACCACCAAAACTGGAAGAAATCCCCAAAACCATAGATCCACCCCAAAACCACCCTAAACCTACCTGATGTTCTCCAAAACCCACAATTTACCCTTTTCTCACCATGATGACCAACGAGAACCAAGCAAACCCAACGGAGACCCCAAAACACTTCAAATACACCCCAAAAAAGGACAGGATCACGCCAAAAAATAGAAGAAAATCCCAAATACCATAGATCCACCCCAAAGACACCATAAACCTACCTGATGTTCTCCTAATCCCAAAGCACACTCCAAACCACCATAAAACACATTAGGAATTCAACGAAACGCAACGGAAACCCCAAAACACATCAAAATCACCCGAAGAAAGGAGAGGATCACTCCCCCAAAAAGAAGAAAACCCCCAAATACCATGAATCCACGCGAAAACTCCCCCTAAACCTACCTGAAGTTCTCCAAAACCCACAATTTACACTTTTACAACACGATGACCAACGAGAACCCAACAAAACCAAACAGAGACCACAAAAACCTTAAAAAATACCCCAAACAAGTACGGCATCACCCCCAAAACTGGAAGAAAACCCCCAAAACCATAGATACACCCCAAAGACACCCTAAACATACCTGATGTTCTCCAAAAACCACAATCCACACCTATTTAATATAATGACAAACAAGAACCCAACAAAACCTAATGGAGACCCCAAAACACGTAAAAAACACCCCAAACAAGAACGGCATCACCCCCAAAACTGGAAGAAAATCCCCCAAAACCATAGATCCACCCCAAAACCACCCTAAAACTACCTGATGTTCTCCAAAACCCACAATCCACACCTATTTAATATAATGACAAACAAGAACCCAACAAAACCTAATGGAGACCCCAAAACACGTAAAAAACACCCCAAACAAGAACGGCATCACCACCAAAACTGGAAGAAAATCCCCCAAAACCATAGATCCACCCCAAAGACACCCTAAACCTACCTGATGTTCTCCAAAACCCACATTTACCCTTTTCCACCATGATAACCAACGAGAACCCAACAAAACCCAACGGAGACCCCAAAAAACGTCAAAAACACCCCAAACAAGAACGGCATCACCACCAAAACTGGAAGAAAATCCCCCAAAACCCATAGATCCACCCCAAACCACCCTAAACCTACCTGATCTTCTCCAAAACCACAATTTACCCTTTTCCAACACGATGACCAACAAGAACCCAACAGAACCCAACAGAGACCCCAAAAAACGTCAAAAACACCCCAAACAAGAACGGCATCACCACCAAAACTGGAAGAAAATCCCCCAAAATCATAGATCCACCCCAAAACCACCCTAAACCTACCTGATCTTCTCCAAAACCCACAATCCACACCTATTTAACATAATGACAAACAAGAACCCAACAAAACCTAATGGAGACACCAAAACACGTCAAAAACACCCCAAAACAAGAACGGCATCACCACCAAAACTGGAAGAAAATCCCCAAAACCATAGATCCACCCCAAAGACACCCTAAACCTACCTGATGTTCTCCAAAACCCACAATTTACCCTTTTCCACCATGATGACCAACGAGAACCAAAAAAACCAACGGAGACCCCAAAACACTTCAAATACACCCCAAAAAAGAACAGGATCACGCCAAAAAATAGAAGAAAATCCCAAAATACCATAGATCCACCCCAAAGACACCCTAAACCTACCTGATGTTCTCCTAATCCCAAAGCACACTCCAAACCACCATAAAACACATTAGGAATTCAACGAAATGCAACGGAAACCCCAAAACACTTCAAAATCACCCGAAGAAAGGAGAGGATCACTCCCCCAAAAAGAAGAAAACCCCAAATACCATGAATCCACGCGAAAACTCCCCCTAAACCTACCTGAAGTTCTCCAAAACCCACAATTTACACTTCTCCACGATGATGACGAACGAGAACCCAACAAAACCCAAACAGAGACCACAAAAACCTTAAAAATACCCCAAACAAGAATGGCATCACCCCCAAAACTGGAAGAAAAACCCAAAACCATAGATCCACCCCAAAGACACCCTAAACCTACCTGATCTTCTCCAAAAACCACAATTTACCCTTTTCCAACACGATGACCAACGAGAACCCAACAGAACCCAACAGAGACCCCAAAAAACGTCAAAAACACCCCAAACAAGAACGGCATCACCCCCAAAACTGGAAGAAAATCCCCCAAAACCATAGATCCACCCCAAAACCACCCTAAAACTACCTGATGTTCTCCAAAACCACAATCCACACCTATTTAACATAATGACAAACAAGAACCCAACAAAACCTAATGGAGACACCAAAACACGTCAAAAACACCCCAAACAAGAACGGCATCACCACCAAAACTGGAAGAAAATCCCCCAAAACCATAGATCCACCCCAAAGACACCCCTAAACCTACCTGATGTTCTCCAAAAACCACAATTTACCCTTTTCCACCATGATAACCAACGAGAACCCAACAAAACCCAACGGAGACCCCAAAAAACGTCAAAAACACCCCAAACAAGAACGGCATCACCACCAAAACTGGAAGAAAATCCCCCAAAACCATAGATCCACCCAAAACCACCCTAAACCTACCTGATCTTCTCCAAAAACCACAATTTACCCTTTTCCAACACGATGACCAAGGAGAACCCAACAGAACCCAACAGAGATCCCAAAAAACGTCAAAACACCCCAAACAAGACGGCATCACCACCAAAACTGGAAAGAAAATCCCCCAAAATCATAGATCCACCCCAAAACCACCCTAAACCTACCTGATCTTCTCCAAAACCCACAATCCACACCTATTTAACATAATGACAAACAAGAACCCAACAAAACCTAATGGAGACACCAAAACACGTCCAAAAAACACCCCAAACCAGAACGGCATCACCACCAAAACTGGAAGAAAATCCCCCAAACCATAGATCCACCCCAAACCACCCTAAACCTACCTGATGTTCTCCAAAACCCACAATCCACTCCTATTTAATATAATGACAAACAAGAACACAACAAAACCTAATGGAGACCCCAAAACACGTCAAAAACACCCCAAACAAGAAAAGGATCACCACCAAAACTGGAAGAAAATCCCCCAAAACCATAGATCCACCCCAAAGACACCCTAAACCTACCTGATGTTCTCCAAAACCCACAATTTACCCTTTTCCACCATGATAACCAACGAGAACCCAACAAAACCCAACGGAGACCCCAAAAAACGTCAAAAACACCCCAAACAAGAACGGCATCACCACCAAAACTGGAAGAAAATCCCCCAAAACCATAGATCCACCCCAAAACCACCCTAAACCTACCTGATCTTATCCAAAAACCACAATTTACCCTTTTCCAACACGATGACCAACGAGAACCCAACAGAACCCAACTGAGACCCCAAAAAACGTCAAAAACACCCCAAACAAGAACGGCATCACCACCAAAACTGGAAGAAAATCCCCCAAAACCATAGATCCACCCCAAAACCACCCTAAACCTACCTGATCTTCTCCAAAACCCACAATCCACACCTATTTAACATAATGACAAACAAGAACCCAACAAAACCTAATGGAGACACCAAAACACGTCAAAAACACCCCAAACAAGAACGGCATCACCACCAAAACTGGAAGAAAATCCCCCAAAACCATAGATCCACCCCAAAGACACCCTAAACCTACCTGATGTTCTCCAAAACCCACAATTTACCCTTTTCCACCATGATGACCAACGAGAACCAAAAAAAACCAACGGAGACCCCAAAACACTTCAAATACACCCCAAAAAAGAACAGGATCACGCCAAAAAATAGAAGAAAATCCCAAATACCATAGATCCACCCCAAAGACACCCTAAACCTACCTGATGTTCTCCTAATCCCAAAGCACACTCCAAACCACCATAAAACATATTAGGAATTCAACGAAACGCAACGGAAACCCCAAAACACTTCAAAATCACCCGAAGAAAGGAGAGGATCACTCCCCCAAAAAGAAGAAAACCCCAAATACCATGAATCCACGTGAAAACTCCCCCTAAACCTACCTGAAGTTCTCCAAAACCCACAATTTACACTTCTCCACGATGATGACGAACGAGAACCCAACAAAACCAAACAGAGACCACAAAAACCTTAAAAAATACCCCAAACAAGAATGGCATCACCCCCAAAACTGGAAGAAAAACCCCAAAACCATAGATCCACCCCAAAGACACCCTAAACCTACCTGATCTTCTCCAAAAACCACAATTTACCCTTTTCCAACACGATGACCAACGAGAACCCAACAGAACCCAACAGAGACCCCAAAAAACGTCAAAAACACCCCAAACAAGAACGGCATCACCACCAAAACTGGAAGAAAATCCCCCAAAACCATAGATCCACCCCAAAACCACCCTAAACCTACCTGATGTTCTCCAAAACACACAATCCACTCCTATTTAACATAATGACAAACAAGAACCCAACAAAACCTAATGGAGACCCCAAAACACGTAAAAAACACCCCAAAAAATATCGGCATCACCCCCAAAACTGGAAGAAAATCCCCCAAAACAATAGATCCACCCCAAAACCACCCTAAACCTACCTGATCTTCTCCAAAACCCACAATTTACCCTTTTCCACCATGATAACCAACGAGAACCCAACAAAACCCAACGGAGACCCCAAAAAACGTCAAAAACACCCCAAACAAGAACGGCATCACCCCCAAAACTGGAAGAAAATCCCCCAAAACCATAGATCCACCCCAAAGACACCCTAAACCTACCTGATGTTCTCCAAAAACCACAATTTACCCTTTTCCAACACGATGACCTACGAGAACCCAACAGAACCCAACAGAGATCCCAAAAAACGTCAAAAACACCCCAAACAAGAACGGCATCACCACCAAAACTGGAAGAAAATCCCCCAAAACCATAGATCCACCCCAAAGACACCCTAAACCTACCTGATGTTCTCCAAAAACCACAATCCACACCTATTTAACATAATGAAAAACAAGAACCCAACAAAACCTAATGGAGACACCAAAACACGTCAAAAACACCCCAAACAAGAACGGCATCACCACCAAAACTGGAAGAAAATCCCCCAAAACCATAGATCCACCCCAAAACCACCCTAAACCTACCTGATGTTCTCCAAAACCCACAATTTACCCTTTTCCACCATGATGACCAACGAGAACCAAACAAAACCCAACGGAGACCCCAAAACACTTCAAATACACCCCAAAAAAGAACAGGACCACGCCAAAAAATAGAAGAAAACCCCAAATACCATAGATCCACCCCAAAGACACCCTAAACCTACCTGATGTTCTCCTAATCCCAAAGCACACTCCAAACCACCATAAAACACATTAGGAATTCAACGAAACGCAACGGAAACCCCAAAACACTTCAAAATCACCCGAAGAAAGGAGAGGATCAGTCCCCCAAAAAGAAGAAAACCCCAAATACCATGAATCCACGCGAAAACTCCCCCTAAACCTACCTGAAATTCTCCAAAACCCACAATTTACACTTTTACAACACGATGACCAACGAGAACCCAACAAAACCAAACAGAGACCACAAAAACCTTAAAAAATACCCCAAACAAGAATGGCATCACCCCCAAAACTGGAAGAAAACCCCCAAAACCATAGATCCACCCCAAAGACACCCTAAACCTACCTGATCTTCTCCAAAAACCACAATTTACCCTTTTCCAACACGATGACCAACGAGAACCCAACAGAACCCAACAGAGACCCCAAAAAACGTCAAAAACACCCCAAACAAGAACGGCATCACCCCCAAAACTGGAAGAAAATCCCCCAAAACCATAGATCCACCCCAAAACCACCCTAAAACTACCGGATGTTCTCCAAAACCCACAATCCACTCCTATTTAACATAACGACAAACAAGAACCCAACAAAACCTAATGGAGACCCCAAAACACGTAAAAAACACCCCAAAAAATATCGGCATCACCCCCAAAACTGGAAGAAAATACGCCAAAACCATAGATCCACCCCAAAACCACCCTAAACCTACCTGATCTTCTCCAAAAACCACAATTTACCCTTTTCCACCATGATAACCAACGAGAACCCAACAAAACCCAACGGAGACCCCAAAAAACGTCAAAAACAGCCCAAACAAGAACGGCATCACCCCCAAAACTGGAAGAAAATCCCCCAAAACCATAGATCCACCCCAAAACCACCCTAAACCTACCTGATCTTCTCCAAAAACCACAATTTACCCTTTTCCAACACGATGACCAACGAGAACCCAACAGAACCCAACAGAGATCCCAAAAAACGTCAAAAACACCCCAAACAAGAACGGCATCACCACCAAAACTGGAAGAAAATCCCCCAAAACCATAGATCCACCCCAAAGACACCCTAAACCTACCTGATCTTCTCCAAAAACCACAATCCACACCTATTTAACATAATGAAAAACAAGAACCCAACAAAACCTAATGGAGACACCAAAACACGTCAAAAACACCCCAAACAAGAACGGCATCACCACCAAAACTGGAAGAAAATCCCCCAAAACCATAGATCCACCCCAAAACCACCCTAAACCTACCTGATCTTCTCCAAAACCCACAATTTACCCTTTTCCACCATGATGACCAACGAGAACCAAACAAAACCCAACGGAGACCCCAAAACACTTCAAATACACCCCAAAAAAGAACAGGATCACGCCAAAAAATAGAAGAAAATCCCAAATACCATAGATCCACCCCAAAGACACCCTAAACCTACCTGATGTTCTCCTAATCCCAAAGCACACTCCAAACCACCATAAAACACATTAGGAATTCAACGAAACGCAACGGAAACCCCAAAACACATCAAAATCACCCGACGAAAGGAGAGGATCACTCCCCCAAAAAGAAAAAAACCCCAAATACCATGAATCCACGCGAAAACTCCCCCTAAACCTACCTGAAGTTCTCCAAAACCCACAATTTACACTTTTACAACACGATGACCAACGAGAACCCAACAAAACCAAACAGAGACCACAAAAACCTTAAAAAATACCACAAACAAGAATGGCATCACCCCCAAAACTGGAAGAAAACCCCCAAAACCATAGATACACCCCAAAGACACCCTAAACCTACCTGATGTTCTCCAAAAACCACAATTTACCCTTTTCCAACACGATGACCAACAAGAACCCAACAGAACCCAACAGAGACCCCAAAAAACGTCAAAAACACCCCAAACAAGAACGGCATCACCCCCAAAACTGGAAGAAAATCCCCCAAAACCATAGATCCACCCCAAAACCACCCTAAAACTACCTGATGTTCTCCAAAACCCACAATTTACCCTTTTCCACCATGATAACCAACGAGAACCCAACAAAACCCAACGGAGACCCCAAAAAACGTCAAAAACACCCCAAACAAGAACGGCATCACCCCCAAAACTGGAAGAAAATCCGCCAAAACCATAGATCCACCCCAAAACCACCCTAAACCTACCTGATGTTCTCCAAAACCCACAATTTACCCTTTTCCAACACGATGACAACGAGAACCCAACAGAACCCAACAGAGACCCCAAAAAACGTCAAAAACACCCCAAACAAGAACGGCATCACCACCAAAACTGGAAGAAAACCCCCAAAACCATAGATCCACCCCAAAGACACCCTAAACCTACCTGATGTTCTCCAAAAACCACAATTTACCCTTTTCCAACACGATGACCAACGAGAACCCAACAGAACCCAACAGAGACCCCAAAAAACGTCAAAAACACCCCAAACAAGAACGGCATCACCACCAAAACTGGAAGAAAATCCCCCAAAACCATAGATCCACCCCAAAACCACCCTAAACCTACCTGATGTTCTCCAAAACCCACAATCCACACCTATTTAACATAATGACAAACAAGAACCCAACAAAACCTAATGGAGACACCAAAACACGTCAAAAACACCCCAAACAAGAACGGCATCACCACCAAAACTGGAAGAAAATCCCCCAAAACCATAGATCCACCCCAAAGACACCCTAAACCTACCTGATGTTCTCCAAAAACCACAATTTACCCTTTTCCAACACGATGACCAACGAGAACCCAACAGAACCCAACAGAGACCCCAAAAAACGTCAAAAACACCCCAAACAAGAACGGCATCACCACCAAAACTGGAAGAAAATCCCCCAAAACCATAGATCCACCCCAAAACCACCCTAAAACTACCTGATGTTCTCCAAAACCCACAATCCACTCCTATTTAGCATAATGACAAACAAGAACCCAACAAAACCTAATGGAGACACCAAAACACGTCAAAAACACCCCAAACAAGAACGGCATCACCCCCAAAACTGGAAGAAAATCCCCCAAAACCATAGATCCACCCCAAAGACACCCTAAACCTACCTGATGTTCTCCAAAACCCACAATTTACCCTTTTCCACCATGATGACCAACGAGAACCAAACAAAACCCAACGGAGACCCCAAAAATCTTCAAATACACCCCAAAAAAGAACAGGACTACGCCAAAAAATAGAAGAAAACCCCAAATACCATAGATCCACCCCAAAGACACCCTAAACCTACCTGATGTTCTCCTAATCCCAAAGCACACTCCAAACCACCATAAAACACATTAGGAATTCAACGAAACGCAACGGAAACCCCAAAACACTTCAAAATCACCCGAAGAAAGGAGAGGATCACTCCCCCAAAAAGAAGAAAACCCCAAATACCATGAATCCACGCGAAAACTCCCCCTAAACCTACCTGAAATTCTCCAAAACCCACAATTTACACTTTTACAACACGATGACCAACGAGAACCCAACAAAACCAAACAGAGACCACAAAAACCTTAAAAAATACCCCAAACAAGAATGGCATCACCCCCAAAACTGGAAGAAAACCCCCAAAACCATAGATCCACCCCAAAGACACCCTAAACCTACCTGATGTTCTCCAAAAACCACAATTTACGCTTTTCCAACACGATGACCAACGAGAACCCAACAGAACCCAACAGAGACCCCAAAAAACGTCAAAAACACCCCAAACAAGAACGGCATCACCACCAAAACTGGAAGAAAATCCCCCAAAACCATAGATCCACCCCAAAACCACCCTAAAACTACCGGATGTTCTCCAAAACCCACAATCCACTCCTATTTAACATAACGACAAACAAGAACCCAACAAAACCTAATGGAGACCCCAAAACACGTAAAAAACACCCCAAAAAATATCGGCATCACCCCCAAAACTGGAAGAAAATACGCCAAAACCATAGATCCACCCCAAAACCACCCTAAACCTACCTGATCTTCTCCAAAAACCACAATTTACCCTTTTCCACCATGATAACCAACGAGAACCCAACAAAACCCAACGGAGACCCCAAAAAACGTCAAAAACAGCCCAAACAAGAACGGCATCACCCCCAAAACTGGAAGAAAATCCCCCAAAACCATAGATCCACCCCAAAACCACCCTAAACCTACCTGATCTTCTCCAAAAACCACAATTTACCCTTTTCCAACACGATGACCAACGAGAACCCAACAGAACCCAACAGAGATCCCAAAAAACGTCAAAAACACCCCAAACAAGAACGGCATCACCACCAAAACTGGAAGAAAATCCCCCAAAACCATAGATCCACCCCAAAGACACCCTAAACCTACCTGATCTTCTCCAAAAACCACAATCCACACCTATTTAACATAATGAAAAACAAGAACCCAACAAAACCTAATGGAGACACCAAAACACGTCAAAAACACCCCAAACAAGAACGGCATCACCACCAAAACTGGAAGAAAATCCCCCAAAACCATAGATCCACCCCAAAACCACCCTAAACCTACCTGATCTTCTCCAAAACCCACAATTTACCCTTTTCCACCATGATGACCAACGAGAACCAAACAAAACCCAACGGAGACCCCAAAACACTTCAAATACACCCCAAAAAAGAACAGGATCACGCCAAAAAATAGAAGAAAATCCCAAATACCATAGATCCACCCCAAAGACACCCTAAACCTACCTGATGTTCTCCTAATCCCAAAGCACACTCCAAACCACAATAAAACACATTAGGAATTCAACGAAACGCAACGGAAACCCCAAAACACATCAAAATCACCCGAAGAAAGGAGAGGATCACTCCCACAAAAAGAAGAAAACCCCAAATACCATGAATCCACGCGAAAACTCCCCCTAAACCTACCTGAAGTTCTCCAAAACCCACAATTTACACTTTTACAACACGATGACCAACGAGAACCCAACAAAACCAAACAGAGACCACAAAAACCTTAAAAAATACCACAAACAAGAATGGCATCACCCCCAAAACTGGAAGAAAACCCCCAAAACCATAGATACACCCCAAAGACACCCTAAACCTACCTGATGTTCTCCAAAAACCACAATTTACCCTTTTCCAACACGATGACCAACAAGAACCCAACAGAACCCAACAGAGACCCCAAAAAACGTCAAAAACACCCCAAACAAGAACGGCATCACCCCCAAAACTGGAAGAAAATCCCCCAAAACCATAGATCCACCCCAAAACCACCCTAAAACTACCTGATGTTCTCCAAAACCCACAATTTACCCTTTTCCACCATGATAACCAACGAGAACCCAACAAAACCCAACGGAGACCCCAAAAAACGTCAAAAACACCCCAAACAAGAACGGCATCACCCCCAAAACTGGAAGAAAATCCGCCAAAACCATAGATCCACCCCAAAACCACCCTAAACCTACCTGATGTTCTCCAAAACCCACAATTTACCCTTTTCCAACACGATGACCAACGAGAACCCAACAGAACCCAACAGAGACCCCAAAAAACGTCAAAAACACCCCAAACAAGAACGGCATCACCACCAAAACTGGAAGAAAACCCCCAAAACCATAGATCCACCCCAAAGACACCCTAAACCTACCTGATGTTCTCCAAAAACCACAATTTACCCTTTTCCAACACGATGACCAACGAGAACCCAACAGAACCCAACAGAGACCCCAAAAAACGTCAAAAACACCCCAAACAAGAACGGCATCACCACCAAAACTGGAAGAAAATCCCCCAAAACCATAGATCCACCCCAAAACCACCCTAAACCTACCTGATGTTCTCCAAAACCCACAATCCACACCTATTTAACATAATGACAAACAAGAACCCAACAAAACCTAATGGAGACACCAAAACACGTCAAAAACACCCCAAACAAGAACGGCATCACCACCAAAACTGGAAGAAAATCCCCCAAAACCATAGATCCACCCCAAAGACACCCTAAACCTACCTGATGTTCTCCAAAACCCACAATTTACCCTTTTCCAACACGATGACCAACGAGAACCCAACAGAACCCAACAGAGACACCAAAAAACGTCAAAAACACCCCAAACAAGAACGGCATCACCACCAAAACTGGAAGAAAATCCCCCAAAACCATAGATCCACCCCAAAACCACCCTAAAACTACCTGATGTTCTCCAAAACCCACAATCCACTCCTATTTAGCATAATGACAAACAAGAACCCAACAAAACCTAATGGAGACCCCAAAACACGTAAAAAACACCACAAAAAATATCGGCATCACCCCCAAAACTGGAAGAAAATCCCCCAAAACCATAGATCCACTCCAAAACCACCCTAAACCTACCTGATGTTCTCCAAAACCCACAATTTACCCTTTTCCACCATGATAACCAACGAGAACCCAACAGAACCCAACAGAGACCCCAAAAAACGTCAAAAACACCCCAAACAAGAACGGCATCACCCCCAAAACTGGAAGAAAATCCCCCAAAACCATAGATCCACCCCAAAACCACCCTAAAACTACCTGATGTTCTCCAAAACCCACAATCCACTCCTATTTAACATAATGACAAACAAGAACCCAACAAAACCTAATGGAGACCCCAAAACACGTAAAAAACACCACAAAAAATATAGGCATCACCCCCAAAACTGGAAGAAAATCCCCCAAAACCATAGATCCACCCCAAAACCACCCTAAACCTACCTGATGTTCTCCAAAAACCACAATCCACACCTATTTAACATAATGACAAACAAGAACCCAACAAAACCTAATGGAGACACCAAAACACGTCAAAAACACCCCAAACAAGAACGGCATCACCACCAAAACTGGAAGAAAATCCCCCAAAACCATAGATCCACCCCAAAACCACCCTAAACCTACCTGATCTTCTCCAAAACCCACAATTTACCCTTTTCCACCATGATGACCAACGAGAACCAAACAAAACCCAACGGAGACCCCAAAACACTTCAAATACACCCCAAAAAAGAACAGGATCACGCCAAAAAATAGAAGAAAATCCCAAATACCATAGATCCACCCCAAAGACACCCTAAACCTACCTGATGTTCTCCTAATCCCAAAGCACACTCCAAACCACAATAAAACACATTAGGAATTCAACGAAACGCAACGGAAACCCCAAAACACATCAAAATCACCCGAAGAAAGGAGAGGATCACTCCCCCAAAAAGAAGAAAACCCCAAATACCATGAATCCACGCGAAAACTCCCCCTAAACCTACCTGAAGTTCTCCAAAACCCACAATTTACACTTTTACAACACGATGACCAACGAGAACCCAACAAAACCAAACAGAGACCACAAAAACCTTAAAAAATACCACAAACAAGAATGGCATCACCCCCAAAACTGGAAGAAAACCCCCAAAACCATAGATACACCCCAAAGACACCCTAAACCTACCTGATGTTCTCCAAAAACCACAATTTACCCTTTTCCAACACGATGACCAACAAGAACTTAACAGAACCCAACAGAGACCCCAAAAAACGTCAAAAACACCCCAAACAAGAACGGCATCACCACCAAAACTGGAAGAAAATCCCCCAAAACCATAGATCCACCCCAAAACCACCCTAAAACTACCTGATGTTCTCCAAAACCCACAATTTACCCTTTTCCACCATGATAACCAACGAGAACCCAACAAAACCCAACGGAGACCCCAAAAAACGTCAAAAACACCCCAAACAAGAACGGCATCACCACCAAAACTGGAAGAAAATCCGCCAAAACCATAGATCCACCCCAAAACCACCCTAAACCTACCTGATCTTCTCCAAAAACCACAATTTACACTTTTCCAACACGATGACCAACGAGAACCCAACAGAACCCAACAGAGACCCCAAAAAACGTCAAAAACACCCCAAACAAGAACGGCATCACCCCCAAAACTGGAAGAAAATCCCCCAAAACCATAGATCCACCCCAAAGACACCCTAAACCTACCTGATGTTCTCCAAAAACCACAATCCACACCTATTTAACATAATGACAAACAAGAACCCAACAAAACCTAATGGAGACACCAAAACACGTCAAAAACACCCCAAACAAGAACGGCATCACCACCAAAACTGGAAGAAAATCCCCCAAAACCATAGATCCACCCCAAAACCACCCTAAACCTACCTGATGTTCTCCAAAACCCACAATTTACCCTTTTCCACCATGATGACCAACGAGAACCAAACAAAACCCAACGGAGACCCCAAAACACTTCAAATACACCCCAAAAAAGAACAGGATCACGCCAAAAAATAGAAGAAAATCCCAAATACCATAGATCCACCCCAAAGACACCCTAAACCTACCTGATGTTCTCCTAATCCCAAAGCACACTCCAAACCACCATAAAACACATTAGGAATTCAACGAAACGCAACGGAAACCCCAAAACACATCAAAATCAGCCGAAGAAAGGAGAGGATCACTCCCCCAAAAAGAAGAAAACCCCAAATACCATGAATCCACGCGAAAACTCCACCTAAACCTACCTGAAGTTCTCCAAATCCCACAATTTACCCTTTTCCACCATGATAACCAACGAGAACCCAACAGAACCCAACAGAGACCCCAAAAAACTTCAAAAACACCCCAAACAAGAACGGCATCACCCCCAAAACTGGAAGAAAATCCCCCAAAACCATAGATCCACCCCAAAACCACCCTAAAACTACCTGATGTTCTCCAAAACCACAATTTACCTTTTTCCAACACGATGACCAACGAGAACCCAACAGAACCCAACAGAGACCCCAAAAAACGTCAAAAACACCCCAAACAAGAACGACATCACCACCAAAACTGGAAGAAAATCCCCCAAAACCATAGATCCACCCCAAAACCACCCTAAACCTACCTGATGTTCTCCAAAACCCACAATCCACTCCTATTTAACATAATGACAAACAAGAACCCAACAGAACCAAACAGAGACCCCAAAACACGTCAAAAACACCCCAAACAAGAACGGCATCACCACCAAAACTGGAAGAAAATCCCCCAAAACCATAGATCCACCCCAAAGACACCCTAAACCTACCTGATGTTCTCCAAAAACCACAATTTACCCTTTTCCAACACGATGACCAACGAGAACCCAACAGAACCCAACAGAGACCCCAAAAAACGTCAAAAACACCCCAAACAAGAACGGCATCACCACCAAAACTGGAAGAAAATCCCCCAAAACCATAGATCCACCCCAAAACCACCCTAAAACTACCTGATGTTCTCCAAAACCCACAATCCACTCCTATTTAGCATAATGACAAACAAGAACCCAACAAAACCTAATGGAGACCCCAAAACACGTAAAAAACACCACAAAAAATATCGGCATCACCCCCAAAACTGGAAGAAAATCCCCCAAAACCATAGATCCACTCCAAAACCACCCTAAACCTACCTGATGTTCTCCAAAACCCACAATTTACCCTTTTCCAACACGATGACCAACGAGAACCCAACAGAACCCAACAGAGACCCCAAAAAACGTCAAAAACACCCCAAACAAGAACGGCATCACCCCCAAAACTGGAAGAAAATCCCCCAAAACCATAGATCCACCCCAAAACCACCCTAAAACTACCTGATGTTCTCCAAAACCCACAATCCACTCCTATTTAACATAATGACAAACAAGAACCCAACAAAACCTAATGGAGACCCCAAAACACGTAAAAAAAACCACAAAAAATATAGGCATCACCCCCAAAACTGGAAGAAAATACGCCAAAACCATAGATCCACCCCAAAACCACCCTAAACCTACCTGATCTTCTCCAAAACCCACAATTTACCCTTTTCCACCATGATAACCAACGAGAACCCAAAAAAACCCAACGGAGACCCCAAAAAACGTCAAAAACTCCCCAAACAAGAACGGCATCACCACCAAAACTGGAAGAAAATCCCCCAAAACCATAGATCCACCCCAAAGACACCCTAAACCTACCTGATGTTCTCCAAAAACCACAATCCACACCTATTTAACATAATGACAAACAAGAACCCAACAAAACCTAATGGAGACACCAAAACACGTCAAAAACACCCCAAACAAGAAAAGGATCACCACCAAAACTGGAAGAAAATCCCCCAAAACCATAGATCCACCCCAAAACCACCCTAAACCTACCTGATGTTCTCCAAAAACCACAATCCACACCTATTTAACATAATGACAAACAAGAACCCAACAAAACCTAATGGAGACACCAAAACACGTCAAAAACACCCCAAACAAGAACGGCATCACCACCAAAACTGGAAGAAAATCCCCCAAAACCATAGATCCACCCCAAAACCACCCTAAACCTACCTGATCTTCTCCAAAACCCACAATTTACCCTTTTCCACCATGATGACCAACGAGAACCAAACAAAACCCAACGGAGACCCCAAAACACTTCAAATACACCCCAAAAAAGAACAGGATCACGCCAAAAAATAGAAGAAAATCCCAAATACCATAGATCCACCCCAAAGACACCCTAAACCTACCTGATGTTCTCCTAATCCCAAAGCACACTCCAAACCACAATAAAACACATTAGGAATTCAACGAAACGCAACGGAAACCCCAAAACACATCAAAATCACCCGAAGAAAGGAGAGGATCACTCCCCCAAAAAGAAGAAAACCCCAAATACCATGAATCCACGCGAAAACTCCCCCTAAACCTACCTGAAGTTCTCCAAAACCCACAATTTACACTTTTACAACACGATGACCAACGAGAACCCAACAAAACCAAACAGAGACCACAAAAACCTTAAAAAATACCACAAACAAGAATGGCATCACCCCCAAAACAGGAAGAAAACCCCCAAAACCATAGATACACCCCAAAGACACCCTAAACCTACCTGATGTTCTCCAAAAACCACAATTTACCCTTTTCCAACACGATGACCAACAAGAACTTAACAGAACCCAACAGAGACCCCAAAAAACGTCAAAAACACCCCAAACAAGAACGGCATCACCACCAAAACTGGAAGAAAATCCCCCAAAACCATAGATCCACCCCAAAACCACCCTAAAACTACCTGATGTTCTCCAAAACCCACAATTTACCCTTTTCCACCATGATAACCAACGAGAACCCAACAGAACCCAACAGAGACCCCAAAAAACGTCAAAAACACCCCAAACAAGAACGGCATCACCCCCAAAACTGGAAGAAAATCCGCCAAAACCATAGATCCACCCCAAAACCACCCTAAACCTACCTGATGTTCTCCAAAACCCACAATTTACCCTTTTCCAACACGATGACAACGAGAACCCAACAGAACCCAACAGAGACCCCAAAAAACGTCAAAAACACCCCAAACAAGAACGGCATCACCACCAAAACTGGAAGAAAACCCCCAAAACCATAGATCCACCCCAAAGACACCCTAAACCTACCTGATGTTCTCCAAAAACCACAATTTACCCTTTTCCAACACGATGACCAACGAGAACCCAACAGAACCCAACAGAGACCCCAAAAAACGTCAAAAACACCCCAAACAAGAACGGCATCACCCCCAAAACTGGAAGAAAATCCCCCAAAACCATAGATCCACCCCAAAACCACCCTAAACCTACCTGATGTTCTCCAAAACCCACAATCCACTCCTATTTAACATAATGACAAACAAGAACCCAACAAAACCTAATGGAGACACCAAAACACGTCAAAAACACCCCAAACAAGAACGGCATCACCACCAAAACTGGAAGAAAATCCCCCAAAACCATAGATCCACCCCAAAGACACCCTAAACCTACCTGATGTTCTCCAAAAACCACAATTTACCCTTTTCCAACACGATGACCAACGAGAACCCAACAGAACCCAACAGAGACCCCAAAAAACGTCAAAAACACCCCAAACAAGAACGGCATCACCCCCAAAACTGGAAGAAAATCCGCCAAAACCATAGATCCACCCCAAAACCACCCTAAACCTACCTGATGTTCTCCAAAACCCACAATTTACCCTTTTCCAACACGATGACAACGAGAACCCAACAGAACCCAACAGAGACCCCAAAAAACGTCAAAAACACCCCAAACAAGAACGGCATCACCACCAAAACTGGAAGAAAACCCCCAAAACCATAGATCCACCCCAAAGACACCCTAAACCTACCTGATGTTCTCCAAAAACCACAATTTACCCTTTTCCAACACGATGACCAACGAGAACCCAACAGAACCCAACAGAGACCCCAAAAAACGTCAAAAACACCCCAAACAAGAACGGCATCACCCCCAAAACTGGAAGAAAATCCCCCAAAACCATAGATCCACCCCAAAACCACCCTAAACCTACCTGATGTTCTCCAAAACCCACAATCCACTCCTATTTAACATAATGACAAACAAGAACCCAACAAAACCTAATGGAGACACCAAAACACGTCAAAAACACCCCAAACAAGAACGGCATCACCACCAAAACTGGAAGAAAATCCCCCAAAACCATAGATCCACCCCAAAGACACCCTAAACCTACCTGATGTTCTCCAAAAACCACAATTTACCCTTTTCCAACACGATGACCAACGAGAACCCAACAGAACCCAACAGAGACCCCAAAAAACGTCAAAAACACCCCAAACAAGAAAGGCATCACCACCAAAACTGGAAGAAAATCCCCCAAAACCATAGATCCACCCCAAAACCACCCTAAAACTACCTGATGTTCTCCAAAACCCACAATCCACTCCTATTTAACATAATGACAAACAAGAACCCAACAAAACCTAATGGAGACCCCAAAACACGTAAAAAAAAACACAAAAAATATCGGCATCACCCCCAAAACTGGAAGAAAATCCGCCAAAACCATAGATCCACTCCAAAACCACCCTAAACCTACCTGATGTTCTCCAAAACCCACAATTTACCCTTTTCCACCATGATAACCAACGAGAACCCAACAGAACCCAACAGAGACCCCAAAAAACGTCAAAAACACCCCAAACAAGAACGGCATCACCACCAAAACTGGAAGAAAATCCCCCAAAACCATAGATCCACCCCAAAACCACCCTAAACCTACCTGATCTTCTCCAAAAACCACAATTTACACTTTTCCAACACGATGACCAACGAGAACCCAACAGAACCCAACAGAGACCCCAAAAAACGTCAAAAACACCCCAAACAAGAACGGCATCACCCCCAAAACTGGAAGAAAATCCGCCAAAACCATAGATCCACCCCAAAACCACCCTAAACCTACCTGATGTTCTCCAAAAACCACAATTTACCCTTTTCCAACACGATGACCAACGAGAACCCAACAGAACCCAACAGAGACCCCAAAACACGTCAAAAACACCCCAAACAAGAACGGCATCACCACCAAAACTGGAAGAAAATCCCCCAAAACCATAGATCCACCCCAAAGACACCCTAAACCTACCTGATGTTCTCCAAAAACCACAATCCACACCTATTTAACATAATGACAAACAAGAACCTAACAAAACCTAATGGAGACACCAAAACACGTCAAAAACACCCCAAACAAGAACGGCATCACCACCAAAACTGGAAGAAAATCCCCCAAAACCATAGATCCACCCCAAAACCACCCTAAACCTACCTGATGTTCTCCAAAACCCACAATTTACCCTTTTCCACCATGATGACCAACGAGAACCAAACAAAACCCAACGGAGACCCCAAAACACTTCAAATACACCCCAAAAAAGAACAGGATCACGCCAAAAAATAGAAGAAAATCCCAAATACCATAGATCCACCCCAAAGACACCCTAAACCTACCTGATGTTCTCCTAATCCCAAAGCACACTCCAAACCACCATAAAACACATTAGGAATTCAACGAAACGCAACGGAAACCCCAAAACACATCAAAATCAGCCGAAGAAAGGAGAGGATCACTCCCCCAAAAAGAAGAAAACCCCAAATACCATGAATCCACGCGAAAACTCCACCTAAACCTACCTGAAGTTCTCCAAATCCCACAATTTACCCTTTTCCACCATGATAACCAACGAGAACCCAACAGAACCCAACAGAGACCCCAAAAAACTTCAAAAACACCCCAAACAAGAACGGCATCACCCCCAAAACTGGAAGAAAATCCGCCAAAACCATAGATCCACCCCAAAGACACCCTAAACCTACCTGATGTTCTCCAAAACCACAATTTACCTTTTTCCAACACGATGACCAACGAGAACCCAACAGAACCCAACAGAGACCCCAAAAAACGTCAAAAACACCCCAAACAAGAACGACATCACCACCAAAACTGGAAGAAAATCCCCCAAAACCATAGATCCACCCCAAAACCACCCTAAACCTACCTGATGTTCTCCAAAACCCACAATCCACTCCTATTTAACATAATGACAAACAAGAACCCAACAGGACCAAACAGAGACCCCAAAAAACGTCAAAAACACCCCAAACAAGAACGGCATCACCACCAAAACTGGAAGAAAATCCCCCAAAACCATAGATCCACCCCAAAACCACCCTAAACCTACCTGATGTTCTCCAAAACCCACAATTTACCCTTTTCCAACACGATGACAACGAGAACCCAACAGAACCCAACAGAGACCCCAAAAAACGTCAAAAACACGCCAAACAAGAACGGCATCACCCCCAAAACTGGAAGAAAATACGCCAAAACCATAGATCCACCCCAAAGACACCCTAAACCTACCTGATGTTCTCCAAAAACCACAATTTACCCTTTTCCAACACGATGACCAACGAGAACCCAACAGAACCCAACAGAGACCCCAAAAAACGTCAAAAACACCCCAAACAAGAACGGCATCACCCCCAAAACTGGAAGAAAATCCCCCAAAACCATAGATCCACCCCAAAACCACCCTAAACCTACCTGATGTTCTCCAAAAACCATAATCCACTCCTATTTAACATAATGACAAACAAGAACCCAACAAAACCTAATGGAGACCCCAAAACACGTAAAAAACACCCCAAAAAATATCGGCATCACCCCCAAAACTGGAAGAAAATACGCCAAAACCATAGATCCACCCCAAAGACACCCTAAACCTACCTGATCTTCTCCAAAACCCACAATTTACCCTTTTCCACCATGATAACCAACGAGAACCCAACAGAACCCAACGGAGACCCCAAAAAACGTCAAAAACACCCCAAACAAGAACGGCATCACCCCCAAAACTGGAAGAAAATCCCCCAAAACCATAGATCCACCCCAAAACCACCCTAAACCTACCTGATGTTCTCCAAAACCCACAATTTACCCTTTTCCAACACGATGACCAACGAGAACCCAACAGAACCCAACAGAGACCCCAAAAAACGTCAAAAACACCCCAAACAAGAACGGCATCACCACCAAAACTGGAAGAAAATCCCCCAAAACCATAGATCCACCCCAAAACCACCCTAAACCTACCTGATGTTCTCCAAAACCCACAATCCACTCCTATTTAACATAATGACAAACAAGAACCCAAAAAAACCTAATGGAGACCCCAAAACACGTCAAAAACACCCCAAACAAGAAAAGGATCACCACCAAAACTGGAAGAAAATCCCCCAAAACCATAGATCCACCCCAAAGACACCCTAAACCTACCTGATGTTCTCCAAATCCCACAATTTACCCTTTTCCACCATGATAACCAACGAGAACCCAACAGAACCCAACAGAGACCCCAAAAAACGTCAAAAACACCCCAAACAAGAACGGCATCACCCCCAAAACTGGAAGAAAATCCCCCAAAACCATAGATCCACCCCAAAGACACCCTAAACCTACCTGATGTTCTCCAAAACCCACAATTTACCCTTTTCCAACACGATGACCAACGAGAACCCAACAGAACCCAACGGAGACCCCAAAAAACGTCAAAAACACCCCAAACAAGAACGGCATCACCCCCAAAACTGGAAGAAAATCCCCCAAAACCATAGATCCACCCCAAAGACACCCTAAACCTACCTGATGTTCTCCAAAACCCACAATTTACCCTTTTCCACCATGATAACCAACGAGAACCCAACAGAACCCAACGGAGACCCCAAAAAACGTCAAAAACACCCCAAACAAGAACGGCATCACCACCAAAACTGGAAGAAAATCCCCCAAAACCATAGATGCACCCCAAAACCACCCTAAACCTACCTGATGTTCTCCAAAACCCACAATTTACCCTTTTCCAACACGATGACCAACGAGAACCCAACAGAACCCAACAGAGACCCCAAAAAACGTCAAAAACACCCCAAACAAGAACGGCATCACCACCAAAACTGGAAGAAAATCCCCCAAAACCATAGATCCACCCCAAAGACACCCTAAACCTACCTGATGTTCTCCAAAACCCACAATTTACACTTTTCCACCATGATAACCAACGAGAACCCAACAGAACCCAACGGAGACCCCAAAAAACGTCAAAAACACCCCAAACAAGAACGGCATCACCCCCAAAACTGGAAGAAAATCCCCCAAAACCATAGATCCACCCCAAAACCACCCTAAACCTACCTGATGTTCTCCAAAAACCACAATTTACCCTTTTCCAACACGATGACCAACGAGAACCCAACAGAACCCAACAGAGACCCCAAAAAACGTCAAAAACACCCCAAACAAGAACGGCATCACCACCAAAACTGGAAGAAAATCCCCCAAAACCATAGATCCACCCCAAAACCACCCTAAACCTACCTGATCTTCTCCAAAACCCACAATCCACACCTATTTAACATAATGACAAACAAGAACCCAACAAAACCTAATGGAGACCCCAAAACACGTCAAAAACACCCCAAACAAGAAAAGGATCACCACCAAAACTGGAAGAAAATACACCAAAACCATAGATCCACCCCAAAGACACCCTAAACCTACCTGATGTTCTCCAAAACCCACAATTTACCCTTTTCCACCATGATAACCAACGAGAACCCAACAGAACCCAACAGAGACCCCAAAAAACATGAAAAACACCCCAAACAAGAACGGCATCACCACCAAAACTGGAAGAAAATCCCCCAAAACCATAGATCCACCCCAAAGACACCCTAAACCTACCTGATGTTCTCCAAAACCCACAATTTACCCTTTTCCACCATGATAACCAACGAGAACCCAACAGAACCCAACGGAGACCCCAAAAAACGTCAAAAACACCCCAAACAAGAACGGCATCACCACCAAAACTGGAAGAAAATCCCCCAAAACCATAGATCCACTCCAAAACCACCCTAAACCTACCTGATGTTCTCCAAAACCCACAATTTACCCTTTTCCAACACGATGACCAACGAGAACCCAACAGAACCCAACAGAGACCCCAAAAAACGTCAAAAACACCCCAAACAAGAACGGCATCACCCCCAAAACTGGAAGAAAATCCCCCAAAACCATAGATCCACCCCAAAGACACCCTAAACCTACCTGATGTTCTCCAAAACCCACAATTTACCCTTTTCCACCATGATAACCAACGAGAACCCAACAAAACCCAACGGAGACCCCAAAAAACGTCAAAAACACCCCAAACAAGAACGGCATCACCCCCAAAACTGGAAGAAAATCCCCCAAAACCATAGATCCACCCCAAAACCACCCTAAACCTACCTGATCTTCTCCAAAAACCACAATTTACCCTTTTCCAACACGATGACCAACGAGAACCCAACAGAACCCAACAGAGACCCCAAAAAACATCAAAAACACCCCAAACAAGAACGGCATCACCACCAAAACTGGAAGAAAATCCCCCAAAACCATAGATCCACCCCAAAACCACCCTAAACCTACCTGATGTTCTCCAAAACCCACAATTTACCCTTTTCCACCATGATAACCAACGAGAACCCAACAGAACCCAACAGAGACCCCAAAAAACGTCAAAAAAACCCCAAACAAGAACGGCATCACCCCCAAAACTGGAAGAAAATCCCCCAAAACCATAGATCCACCCCAAAGACACCCTAAACCTACCTGATGTTCTCCAAAACCCACAATTTACCCTTTTCCAACACGATGACCAACGAGAACCCAACAGAACCCAACAGAGACCCCAAAAAACGTCAAAAACACCCCAAACAAGAACGGCATCACCACCAAAACTGGAAGAAAATCCCCCAAAACCATAGATCCACCCCAAAACCACCCTAAACCTACCTGATGTTCTCCAAAACCCACAATCCACACCTATTTAACATAATGACAAACAAGAACCCAACAAAACCTAATGGAGACCCCAAAACACGTCAAAAACACCCCAAACAAGAAAAGGATCACCACCAAAACTGGAAGAAAATACACCAAAACCATAGATCCACCCCAAAGACACCCTAAACCTACCTGATGTTCTCCAAAACCCACAATTTACCCTTTTCCAACACGATGACCAACGAGAACCCAACAGAACCCAACAGAGACCCCAAAAAACGTCAAAAACACCCCAAACAAGAATGGCATCACCCCCAAAACTGGAAGAAAATCCCCCAAAACCATAGATCCACCCCAAAGACACCCTAAACCTACCTGATCTTCTCCAAAACCCACAATTTACCCTTTTCCAACACGATGACCAACGAGAACCCAACAGAACACAACAGAGACCCCAAAAAACGTCAAAAACACCCCAAACAAGAACGGCATCACCACCAAAACTGGAAGAAAATCCCCCAAAACCATAGATCCACCCCAAAACCACCCTAAACCTACCTGATCTTCTCCAAAACCCACAATCCACACCTATTTAACATAATGACAAACAAGAACCCAACAAAACCTAATGGAGACCCCAAAACACGTCAAAAACACCCCAAACAAGAAAAGGATCACCACCAAAACTGGAAGAAAATCCCCCAAAACCATAGATCCACCCCAAAGACACCCTAAACCTACCTGATCTTCTCCAAAACCCACAATTTACCCTTTTCCACCATGATAACCAACGAGAACTCAACAGAACCCAACAGAGACCCCAAAAAACGTCAAAAACACCCCAAACAAGAACGGCATCACCCCCAAAACTGGAAGAAAATCCCCCAAAACCATAGATCCACCCCAAAGACACCCTAAACCTACCTGATGTTCTCCAAAAACCACAATTTACCCTTTTCCAACACGATGACCAACGAGAACCCAACAGAACCCAACAGAGACCCCAAAAAACGTCAAAAACACCCCAAACAAGAACGGCATCACCACCAAAACTGGAAGAAAATCCCCCAAAACCATAGATCCACCCCAAAACCACCCTAAACCTACCTGATGTTCTCCAAAACCCACAATCCACACCTATTTAACATAATGACAAACAAGAACCCAACAAAACCTAATGGAGACCCCAAAACACGTAAAAAACACCCCAAAAAATATCGGCATCACCCCCAAAACAGGAAGAAAATACCCCAAAACCATAGATCCACCCCAAAGACACCCTAAACCTACCTGATCTTCTCCAAAACCCACAATTTACCCTTTTTCCACCATGATAACCAACGAGAACCCAACAGAACCCAACAGAGACCCCAAAAAACGTCAAAAACACCCCAAACAAGAATGGCATCACCCCCAAAACTGGAAGAAAATCCCCCAAAACCATAGATCCACCCCAAAGACACCCTAAACCTACCTGATCTTCTCCAAAACCCACAATTTACCCTTTTCCACCATGATAACCAACGAGAACCCAACAGAACCCAACGGAGACCCCAAAAAACGTCAAAAACACCCCAAACAAGAACGGCATCACCCCCAAAACTGGAAGAAAATCCCCCAAAACCATAGATCCACCCCAAAACCACCCTAAACCTACCTGATCTTCTCCAAAACCCACAATTTACCCTTTTCCAACACGATGACCAACGAGAACCCAACAGAACCCAACAGAGACCCCAAAAAACGTCAAAAACACCCCAAACAAGAACGGCATCACCCCCAAAACTGGAAGAAAATCCCCCAAAACCATAGATCCACCCCAAAGACACCCTAAACCTACCTGATCTTCTCCAAAACCCACAATTTACCCTTTTCCACCATGATAACCAACGAGAACGCAACAGAACCCAACGGAGACCCCAAAAAACGTCAAAAACACCCCAAACAAGAACGGCATCACCCCCAAAACTGGAAGAAAATCCCCCAAAACCATAGATCCACCCCAAAACCACCCTAAACCTACCTGATGTTCTCCAAAAACCACAATTTACCCTTTTCCAACACGATGACCAACGAGAACCCAACAGAACCCAACAGAGACCCCAAAAAACGTCAAAAACACCCCAAACAAGAACGGCATCACCCCCAAAACTGGAAGAAAATCCCCCAAAACCATAGATCCACCCCAAAGACACCCTAAACCTACCTGATGTTCTCCAAAACCCACAATTTACCCTTTTCCAACACGATGACCAACGAGAACCCAACAGAACCCAACAGAGACCCCAAAAAACGTCAAAAACACCCCAAACAAGAACGGCATCACCACCAAAACTGGAAGAAAATCCCCCAAAACCATAGATCCACCCCAAAACCACCCTAAACCTACCTGATGTTCTCCAAAACCCACAATCCACACCTATTTAACATAATGACAAACAAGAACCCAACAAAACCTAATGGAGACCCCAAAACACGTCAAAAACACCCCAAACAAGAAAAGGATCACCACCAAAACTGGAAGAAAATACACCAAAACCATAGATCCACCCCAAAGACACCCTAAACCTACCTGATGTTCTCCAAAACCCACAATTTACCCTTTTCCAACACGATGACCAACGAGAACCCAACAGAACCCAACAGAGACCCCAAAAAACGTCAAAAACACCCCAAACAAGAATGGCATCACCCCCAAAACTGGAAGAAAATCCCCCAAAACCATAGATCCACCCCAAAGACACCCTAAACCTACCTGATCTTCTCCAAAACCCACAATTTACCCTTTTCCAACACGATGACCAACGAGAACCCAACAGAACACAACAGAGACCCCAAAAAACGTCAAAAACACCCCAAACAAGAACGGCATCACCACCAAAACTGGAAGAAAATCCCCCAAAACCATAGATCCACCCCAAAACCACCCTAAACCTACCTGATGTTCTCCAAAAACCACAATCCACACCTATTTAACATAATGACAAACAAGAACCCAACAAAACCTAATGGAGACCCCAAAACACGTCAAAAACACCCCAAACAAGAAAAGGATCACCACCAAAACTGGAAGAAAATACACCAAAACCATAGATCCACCCCAAAGACACCCTAAACCTACCTGATGTTCTCCAAAACCCACAATTTACCCTTTTCCACCATGATAACCAACGAGAACTCAACAGAACCCAACAGAGACCCCAAAAAACGTCAAAAACACCCCAAACAAGAACGGCATCACCCCCAAAACTGGAAGAAAATCCCCCAAAACCATAGATCCACCCCAAAGACACCGTAAACCTACCTGATGTTCTCCAAAACCCACAATTTACCCTTTTCCAACACGATGACCAACGAGAACCCAACAGAACCCAACAGAGACCCCAAAAAACGTCAAAAACACCCCAAACAAGAACGGCATCACCACCAAAACTGGAAGAAAATCCCCCAAAACCATAGATCCACCCCAAAACCACCCTAAACCTACCTGATGTTCTCCAAAACCCACAATCCACACCTATTTAACATAATGACAAACAAGAACCCAACAAAACCTAATGGAGACCCCAAAACACGTAAAAAACACCCCAAAAAATATCGGCATCACCCCCAAAACTGGAAAAAAATACCCCAAAACCATAGATCCACCCCAAAGACACCCTAAACCTACCTGATCTTCTCCAAAACCCACAATTTACCCTTTTTCCACCATGATAACCAACGAGAACCCAACAGAACCCAACAGAGACCCCAAAAAACGTCAAAAACACCCCAAACAAGAACGGCATCACCCCCAAAACTGGAAGAAAATCCCCCAAAACCATAGATCCACCCCAAAGACACCCTAAACCTACCTGATCTTCTCCAAAACCCACAATTTACCCTTTTCCACCATGATAACCAACGAGAACCCAACAGAACCCAACGGAGACCCCAAAAAACGTCAAAAACACCCCAAACAAGAACGGCATCACCCCCAAAACTGGAAGAAAATCCCCCAAAACCATAGATCCACCCCAAAACCACCCTAAACCTACCTGATCTTCTCCAAAACCCACAATTTACCCTTTTCCAACACGATGACCAACGAGAACCCAACAGAACCCAACAGAGACCCCAAAAAACGTCAAAAACACCCCAAACAAGAACGGCATCACCCCCAAAACTGGAAGAAAATCCCCCAAAACCATAGATCCACCCCAAAGACACCCTAAACCTACCTGATCTTCTCCAAAACCCACAATTTACCCTTTTCCACCATGATAACCAACGAGAACGCAACAGAACCCAACGGAGACCCCAAAAAACGTCAAAAACACCCCAAACAAGAACGGCATCACCACCAAAACTGGAAGAAAATCCCCCAAAACCATAGATCCACCCCAAAACCACCCTAAACCTACCTGATGTTCTCCAAAAACCACAATTTACCCTTTTCCAACACGATGACCAACGAGAACCCAACAGAACCCAACAGAGACCCCAAAAAACGTCAAAAACACCCCAAACAAGAACGGCATCACCACCAAAACTGGAAGAAAATCCCCAAAACCATAGATCCACCCCAAAACCACCCTAAACCTACCTGATCTTCTCCAAAACCCACAATTTACCCTTTTCCAACACGATGACCAACGAGAACCCAACAGAACCCAACAGAGACCCCAAAAAACGTCAAAAACACCCCAAACAAGAACGGCATCACCCCCAAAACTGGAAGAAAATCCCCCAAAACCATAGATCCACCCCAAAGACACCCTAAACCTACCTGATCTTCTCCAAAACCCACAATTTACCCTTTTCCACCATGATAACCAACGAGAACGCAACAGAACCCAACGGAGACCCCAAAAAACGTCAAAAACACCCCAAACAAGAACGGCATCACCACCAAAACTGGAAGAAAATCCCCCAAAACCATAGATCCACCCCAAAACCACCCTAAACCTACCTGATGTTCTCCAAAAACCACAATTTACCCTTTTCCAACACGATGACCAACGAGAACCCAACAGAACACAACAGAGACCCCAAAAAACGTCAAAAACACCCAAAACAAGAACGGCATCACCCCCAAAACTGGAAGAAAATCCCCCAAAACCATAGATCCACCCCAAAGACACCCTAAACCTACCTGATGTTCTCCAAAACCCACAATTTACCCTTTTCCACCATGATAACCAACGAGAACCCAACAGAACCCAACGGAGACCCCAAAAAACGTCAAAAACACCCCAAACAAGAACGGCATCACCACCAAAACTGGAAGAAAATCCCCCAAAACCATAGATCCACCCCAAAACCACCCTAAACCTACCTGATGTTCTCCAAAACCCACAATTTACCCTTTTCAAACACGATGACCAACGAGAACCCAACAGAACCCAACAGAGACCCCAAAAAACGTCAAAAACACCCCAAACAAGAACGGCATCACCACCAAAACTGGAAGAAAATCCCCCAAAACCATAGATCCACCCCAAAGACACCCTAAACCTACCTGATGTTCTCCAAAACCCACAATTTACCCTTTTCCAACATGATAACCAACGAGAACCCAACAGAACCCAACGGAGACCCCAAAAAACGTCAAAAACACCCCAAACAAGAACGGCATCACCACCAAAACTGGAAGAAAATCCCCCAAAACCATAGATCCACCCCAAAACCACCCTAAACCTACCTGATGTTCTCCAAAACCCACAATTTACCCTTTTCCAACACGATGACCAACGAGAACCCAACAGAACCCAACAGAGACCCCAAAAAACGTCAAAAACACCCCAAACAAGAACGGCATCACCACCAAAACTGGAAGAAAATCCCCCAAAACCATAGATCCACCCCAAAACCACCCTAAACCTACCTGATGTTCTCCAAAACCCACAATCCACTCCTATTTAACATAATGACAAACAAGAACCCAACAAAACCTAATGGAGACACCAAAACACGTCAAAAACACCCCAAACAAGAAAAGGATCACCACCAAAACTGGAAGAAAATACACCAAAACCATAGATCCACCCCAAAGACACCCTAAACCTACCTGATGTTCTCCAAAACCCACAATTTACCCTTTTCCACCATGATAACCAACGAGAACCCAACAGAACACAACAGAGACCCCAAAAAACGTCCAAAACACCCCAAACAAGAACGGCATCACCCCCAAAACTGGAAGAAAATCCCCCAAAACCATAGATCCACCCCAAAGACACCCTAAACCTACCTGATGTTCTCCAAAACCCACAATTTACCCTTTTCCACCATGATAACCAACGAGAACCCAACAGAACCCAACGGAGACCCCAAAAAACGTCAAAACACCCCAAACAAGAACGGCATCACCCCCAAAACTGGAAGAAAATCCCCCAAAACCATAGATCCACCCCAAAGACACCCTAAAACTACCTGATGTTCTCCAAAACCCACAATTTACCCTTTTCCAACACGATGACCAACGAGAACCCAACAGAACCCAACAGAGACCCCAAAAAACGTCAAAAACACCCCAAACAAGAACGGCATCACCCCCAAAACTGGAAGAAAATCCCCCAAAACCATAGATCCACCCCAAAGACACCCTAAACCTACCTGATCTTCTCCAAAACCCACAATTTACCCTTTTCCACCATGATAACCAACGAGAACCCAACAGAACCCAACGGAGACCCCAAAAAACGTCAAAAACACCCCAAACAAGAACGGCATCACCCCCAAAACTGGAAGAAAATCCCCCAAAACCATAGATCCACCCCAAAACCACCCTAAACCTACCTGATCTTCTCCAAAAACCACAATTTACCCTTTTCCAACACGATGACCAACGAGAACCCAACAGAACCCAACAGAGACCCCAAAAAACGTCAAAAACACCCCAAACAAGAACGGCATCACCACCAAAACTGGAAGAAAATCCCCCAAAACCATAGATCCACCCCAAAACCACCCTAAACCTACCTGATGTTCTCCAAAACCCACAATTTACCCTTTTCCACCATGATAACCAACGAGAACCCAACAGAACCCAACAGAGACCCCAAAAAACGTCAAAAACACCCCAAACAAGAACGGCATCACCACCAAAACTGGAAGAAAATCCCCAAAACCATAGATCCACCCCAAAGACACCCTAAACCTACCTGATGTTCTCCAAAACCCACAATTTACCCTTTTCCAACACGATGACCAACGAGAACCCAACAGAACCCAACAGAGACCCCAAAAAACGTCAAAAACACCCCAAACAAGAACGGCATCACCCCCAAAACTGGAAGAAAATCCCCCAAAACCATAGATCCACCCCAAAGACACCCTAAACCTACCTGATGTTCTCCAAAACCCACAATTTACCCTTTTCCACCATGATAACTAACGAGAACCCAACAGAACCCAACGGAGACCCCAAAAAACGTCAAAAAAACCCCAAACAAGAACGGCATCACCCCTAAAACTGGAAGAAAATCCCCCAAAACCATAGATCCACCCCAAAGACACCCTAAACCTACCTGATCTTCTCCAAAAACCACAATTTACCCTTTTAAACACGATGACCAACGAGAACCAAACAGAACCCAACAGAGACCCCAAAAAACGTCAAAAACACCCCAAACAAGAACGGCATCACCACCAAAACTGGAAGAAAATCCCCCAAAACCATAGATCCAGCCCAAAACCACCCTAAACCTACCTGATGTTCTCCAAAACCCAAAATCCACACCTATTTAACATAATGACAAACAAGAACCCAACAAAACCTAATGGAGACCCCAAAACACGTCAAAAACACCCCAAACAAGAAAAGAATCACCACCAAAACTGGAAGAAAATACACCAAAACCATAGATCCACCCCAAAGACACCCTAAACCTACCTGATCTTCTCCAAAACCCACAATTTACCCTTTTCCACCATGATAACCAACGAGAACCCAACAGAACCCAACGGAGACCCCAAAAAACGTCAAAAACACCCAAACAAGAACGGCATCACCCCCAAAACTGGAAGAAAATCCCCCAAAACCATAGATCCACCCCAAAACCACCCTAAACCTACCTGATCTTCTCCAAAAACCACAATTTACCCTTTTCCAACACGATGACCAACGAGAACCCAACAGAACCCAACAGAGATCCAAAAAACGTCAAAAACACCCCAAACAAGAACGGCATCACCACCAAAACTGGAAGAAAATCCCCCAAAACCATAGATCCACCCCAAAACCACCCTAAACCTACCTGATGTTCTCCAAAACCCACAATTTACCCTTTTCCACCATGATAACCAACGAGAACCCAACAGAACCCAACAGAGACCCCAAAAAACGTCAAAAAAACCCCAAACAAGAACGGCATCACCACCAAAACTGGAAGAAAATCCCCCAAAACCATAGATCCACCCCAAAGACACCCTAAACCTACCTGATGTTCTCCAAAACCCACAATTTACCCTTTTCCAACACGATGACCAACGAGAACCCAACAGAACCCAACAGAGACCCCAAAAAACGTCAAAAACACCCCAAACAAGAACGGCATCACCCCCAAAACTGGAAGAAAATCCCCCAAAACCATAGATCCACCCCAAAGACACCCTAAACCTACCTGATGTTCTCCAAAACCCACAATTTACCCTTTTCCACCATGATAACTAACGAGAACCCAACAGAACCCAACGGAGACCCCAAAAAACGTCAAAAAAACCCCAAACAAGAACGGCATCACCCCTAAAACTGGAAGAAAATCCCCAAAACCATAGATCCACCCCAAAGACACCCTAAACCTACCTGATCTTCTCCAAAAACCACAATTTACCCTTTTAAACACGATGACCAACGAGAACCCAACAGAACCCAACAGAGACCCCAAAAAACGTCAAAAACACCCCAAACAAGAACGGCATCACCACCAAAACTGGAAGAAAATCCCCCAAAACCATAGATCCACCCCAAAACCACCCTAAACCTACCTGATGTTCTCCAAAACCCAAAATCCACACCTATTTAACATAATGACAAACAAGAACCCAACAAAACCTAATGGAGACCCCAAAACACGTCAAAAACACCCCAAACAAGAAAAGAATCACCACCAAAACTGGAAGAAAATACACCAAAACCATAGATCCACCCCAAAGACACCCTAAACCTACCTGATGTTCTCCAAAACCCACAATTTACCCGTTTCCACCATGATAACCAACGAGAACCCAACAGAACCCAACGGAGACCCCAAAAAACGTCAAAAACACCCCAAACAAGAATGGCATCACCCCCAAAACTGGAAGAAAATCCCCAAAACCATAGATCCACCCCAAAGACACCCTAAACCTACC
>NW_028181027.1:0-43276 GCF_964211825.1 Aythya ferina
GATGTTCTCCAAAACCAACAATTTACTCTTTTCCAACACGCTGACCAACGAGAACCCAACAAAACCCAACAGAGACCCCAAAAAACGTCAAAAACACCCCAAACAAGAACGGCATCACCCCCAAAACTGGAAGAAAATCCGCCAAAACCATAGATCCACCCCAAAACCACCCTAAACCTACCTGATGTTCTCCAAAACCCACAATCCACTCCTATTTAACATAATGACCAACAAGAACACAACAAAACCCAACGGAGACCCCAAAACACGTCAAAAACACCCCAAAAAAGAACAGGATCACGCCAAAAAATAGAAGAAAACCCCAAATACCATAGATCCACCCCAAAACCACCCTAAACCTACCTGATGTTCTCCAAAACCCACAATTTACCCTTTTCCAACACGATGACCAACGAGAACCCAACAAAACCCAACAGAGACCCCAAAAAACGTCAAAAACACCCCAAACAAGAACGGCATCACCCCCCAAAACTGGAAGAAAATCCGCCAAAACCATAGATCCACCCCAAAACCACCCTAAACCTACCTGATGTTCTCCAAAACCCACAATCCACTCCTATTTAACATAATGACCAACAAGAACCCAACAAAACCCAACAGAGACCCCAAAAAACGTCAAAAACACCCCAAAAAATATCGGCATCAACCCCAAAACTGGAAGAAAATACGCCAAAACCATAGATCCACCCCAAAACCACCCTAAACCTACCTGATGTTCTCCAAAACCGACTATTTACCCTTTTCCAACACGATGACCAACGAGAACCCAACAAAACCCAACAGAGACCCCAAAAAACGTCAAAAACACCCCAAACAAGAACGGCATAACCCCCAAAACTGGAAGAAAATCCGCCAAAACCATAGATCCACCCCAAAACCACCCTAAACCTACCTGATGTTCTCCAAAACCCACAATCCACTCCTATTTAACATAATGACAAACAAGAACCCAACAAAACCCAACAGAGACCCCAAAAAACGTAAAAACACCCCAAAAAATATCGGCATCACCCCCAAAACTGGAAGAAAATACGCCAAAACCATAGATCCACGCCAAAACCACCCTAAACCTACCTGATGTTCTCCAAAACCCACAATTTACCCTTTTCCAACACGCTGACCAACGAGAACCCAACAAAACCCAACAGAGACCCCAAAAAACGTCAAAAACACCCCAAACAAGAACGGCATCACCCCCAAAACTGGAAGAAAATCCGCCAAAACCATAGATCCACCCCAAAACCACCCTAAACCTACCTGATGTTCTCCAAAACCCACAATCCACTCCTATTTAACATAATGACAAACAAGAACCCAACAAAACCCAACAGAGACCCCAAAAAACGTAAAAACACCCCAAAAAATATCGGCATCACCCCCAAAACTGGAAGAAAATACGCCAAAACCATAGATCCACGCCAAAACCACCCTAAACCTACCTGATGTTCTCCAAAACCCACAATTTACCCTTTTCCAACACGCTGACCAACGAGAACCCAACAAAACCCAACAGAGACCCCAAAAAACGTCAAAAACACCCCAAACAAGAACGGCATCACCCCCAAAACTGGAAGAAAATACGCCAAAACCATAGATCCACCCCAAAACCACCCTAAACCTACCTGATGTTCTCCAAAACCCACAATCCACTCCTATTTAACATAATGACCAACAAGAACACAACAAAACCCAACGGAGACCACAAAATACGTCAAAAACACCCCAAAAAAGAACAGGATCACGCCAAAAAACAGAAGAAAACCCCAAATACAATAGATCCACCCCAAAACCACCCTAAACCTACCTGATGTTCTCCAAAACCCACAATTTACCCTTTTCCAACACGATGACCAACGAGAACCCAACAAAACCCAACAGAGACCCCAAAAAACGTCAAAAACACCCCAAACAAGAACGGCATCACCCCCAAAACTGGAAGAAAATCCGCCAAAACCATAGATCCACCCCAAAACCACCCTAAACCTACCTGATCTTCTCCAAAACCCACAATTTACCCTTTTCCAACACGATGACCAACGAGAACCCAACAAAACCAAACAGAGACCCCAAAAAACGTCATAAACACCCCAAAAAATATCGGCATCACCCCCAAAACTGGAAGAAAATCCGCCAAAACCATAGATCCAACCCAAAACCACATTAAACCTACCTGATGTTCTCCAAAACCCACAATTTATCCTTTTCCACCATAATGACCAACGAGAACACAACAAAACCCAACGGAGACCCCAAAAACATAAAAAAAAAACCACCCCAAAACAAAAATGGCATCACCCCCAAAACTGGAAGAAAATCCCCCAAAACCATAGATCCACCCCAAAACCACCCTAAACCTACCTGATGTTCTCCAAAACCCACAATTTATCCTTTTCCACCATAATGACCAACGAGAACACAACAAAACCCAACGGAGACCCCAAAACACGTCAAAAACAACACAAAAAAGAACAGGATCACGCCAAAAAAACAGAAGAAAACCCCAAATACCATAGATCCACCCCAAAACCACCCTAAACCTACCTGATGTTCTCCAAAACCAACAATTTACTCTTTTCCAACACGCTGACCAACGAGAACCCAACAAAACCCAACAGAGACCCCAAAAAACGTCAAAAACACCCCAAACAAGAACGGCATCACCCCCAAAACTGGAAGAAAATCCGCCAAAACCATAGATCCACCCCAAAACCACCCTAAACCTACCTGATGTTCTCCAAAACCCACAATCCACTCCTATTTAACATAATGACCAACAAGAACACAACAAAACCCAACGGAGACCCCAAAACACGTCAAAAACACCCCAAAAAAGAACAGGATCACGCCAAAAAATAGAAGAAAACCCCAAATACCATAGATCCACCCCAAAACCACCCTAAACCTACCTGATGTTCTCCAAAACCCACAATTTACCCTTTTCCAACACGATGACCAACGAGAACCCAACAAAACCCAACAGAGACCCCAAAAAACGTCAAAAACACCCCAAACAAGAACGGCATCACCCCCAAAACTGGAAGAAAATCCGCCAAAACCATAGATCCACCCCAAAACCACCCTAAACCTACCTGATGTTCTCCAAAACCCACAATCCACTCCTATTTAACATAATGACCAACAAGAACCCAACAAAACCCAACAGAGACCCCAAAAAACGTCAAAAACACCCCAAAAAATATCGGCATCACCCCCAAAACTGGAAGAAAATACGCCAAAACGATAGATCCACCCCAAAACCACCCTAAACCTACCTGATGTTCTCCAAAACCGACTATTTACCCTTTTCCAACACGATGACCAACGAGAACCCAACAAAACCCAACAGAGACCCCAAAACACGTCAAAAACACCCCAAACAAGAACGGCATAACCCCCAAAACTGGAAGAAAATCCGCCAAAACCATAGATCCACCCCAAAACCACCCTAAACCTACCTGATGTTCTCCAAAACCCACAATCCACTCCTATTTAACATAATGACAAACAAGAACCCAACAAAACCCAACAGAGACCCCAAAAAACGTAAAAACACCCCAAAAAATATCGGCATCACCCCCAAAACTGGAAGAAAATACGCCAAAACCATAGATCCACGCCAAAACCACCCTAAACCTACCTGATGTTCTCCAAAACCCACAATTTACCCTTTTCCAACACGCTGACCAACGAGAACCCAACAAAACCCAACAGAGACCCCAAAAAACGTCAAAAACACCCCAAACAAGAACGGCATCACCCCCAAAACTGGAAGAAAATACGCCAAAACCATAGATCCACCCCAAAACCACCCTAAACCTACCTGATGTTCTCCAAAACCCACAATCCACTCCTATTTAACATAATGACCAACAAGAACACAACAAAACCCAACGGAGACCACAAAACACGTCAAAAACAACACAAAAAAGAACAGGATCACGCCAAAAAACAGAAGAAAACCCCAAATACAATAGATCCACCCCAAAACCACCCTAAACCTACCTGATGTTCTCCAAAACCCACTATTTACCCTTTTCCAACACGATGACCAACGAGAACCCAACAAAACCCAACAGAGACCCCAAAAAACGTCAAAAACACCCCAAACAAGAACGGCATCACCCCCAAAACTGGAAGAAAATACGCCAAAACCATAGATCCACCCCAAAACCACCCTAAACCTACCTGATCTTCTCCAAAACCCACAATTTACCCTTTTCCAACACGATGACCAACGAGAACCCAACAAAACCAAACAGAGACCCCAAAAAACGTCATAAACACCCCAAAAAATATCGGCATCACCCCCAAAACTGGAAGAAAATCCGCCAAAACCATAGATCCAACCCAAAACCACATTAAACCTACCTGATGTTCTCCAAAACCCACAATTTATCCTTTTCCACCATAATGACCAACGAGAACACAACAAAACCCAACGGAGACCCCAAAAACATAAAAAAAAAACCACCCCAAAACAAAAATTGCATCACCCCCAAAACTGGAAGAAAATCCGCCAAAACCATAGATCCACCCCAAAACCACCCTAAACCTACCTGATCTTCTCCAAAACCCACAATTTATCCTTTTCCACCATAATGACCAACGAGAACACAACAAAACCCAACGGAGACCCCAAAACACGTCAAAAACAACACCAAAAAGAACAGGATCACGCCAAAAAACAGAAGAAAACCCCAAATACCATAGATCCACCCCAAAACCACCCTAAACCTACCTGATGTTCTCCAAAACCAACAATTTACTCTTTTCCAACACGCTGACCAACGAGAACCCAACAAAACCCAACAGAGACCCCAAAAAACGTCAAAAACACCCCAAACAAGAACGGCATCACCCCCAAAACTGGAAGAAAATCCGCCAAAACCATAGATCCACCCCAAAACCACCCTAAACCTACCTGATGTTCTCCAAAACCCACAATCCACACCTATTTAACATAATGACCAACAAGAACACAACAAAACCCAACGGAGACCACAAAACACGTCAAAAACACCACAAAAAAGAACAGGATAACGCCAAAAAATAGAAGAAAACCCCAAATACCATAGATCCACCCCAAAACCACCCTAAACCTACCTGATGTTCTCCAAAACCCACAATTTACCCTTTTCCAACACGATGACCAACGAGAACCCAACAAAACCCAACAGAGACCCCAAAAACGTCAAAAACACCCCAAAAAATATCGGCATCACCCCCAAAACTGGAAGAAAATACGCCAAAACCATAGATCCACCCCAAAACCACCCTAAACCTACCTGATGTTCTCCAAAACCCACAATTTATCCTTTTCCACCATAATGACCAACGAGAACACAACAAAACCCAACGGAGACCCCAAAACACGTCAAAAACAACACAAAAAAGAACAGGATCACGCCAAAAAAAACAGAAGAAAACCCCAAATACCATAGATCCACCCCAAAACCACCCTAAACCTACCTGATGTTCTCCAAAACCAACAATTTATCCTTTTCCAACACGCTGACCAACAAGAACCCAACAAAACCCAACGGAGACCCCAAAACACGTCAAAAACACCCCAAAAAAGAACAGGATCACGCCAAAAAATAGAAGAAAACCACAAATACCATAGATCCACCCCAAAACCACCCTAAACCTACCTGATGTTCTCCAAAACCCACAATTTACCCTTTTCCAACACGATGACCAACGAGAACCCAACAAAACCCAACAGAGACCCCAAAAAACGTCAAAAACACCCCAAACAAGAACGGCATCACCACCAAAACTGGAAGAAAATACGCCAAAACCATAGATCCACCCCAAAACCACCCTAAACCTACCTGATGTTCTACAAAACCCACAATCCACTCCTATTTAACATAATGACAAACAAGAACACAACAAAACCTAATGGAGACCCCAAAACACGTCAAAAACACCCCAAAAAATATCGGCATCACCCCCAAAACTGGAAGAAAATACGCCAAAACCATAGATCCACCCCCAAAACCACCCTAAACCTACCTGATGTTCTCCAAAACCCACAATCCACTCCTATTTAACATAATGACAAACAAAAACCCAACAAAACCCAACAGAGACCCCAAAAACATAAAAAAAAAAACACCCCAAAACAAAAATGGCATCACCCCCAAAACTGGAAGAAATCCCCCAAAACCATAGATCCACCCCAAAACCACCCTAAACCTACCTGATGTTCTCCAAAACCCACAATTTATCCTTTTCCACCATAATGACCAACGAGAACACAACAAAACCCAACGGAGACCCCAAAACACGTCAAAAACAACACAAAAAAGAACAGGATCACGCCAAAAAAACAGAAGAAAACCCCAAATACCATAGATCCACCCCAAAACCACCCTAAACCTACCTGATGTTCTCCAAAACCAACAATTTACTCTTTTCCAACACGCTGACCAACGAGAACCCAACAAAACCCAACAGAGACCCCAAAAAACGTCAAAAACACCCCAAACAAGAACGGCATCACCCCCAAAACTGGAAGAAAATCCGCCAAAACCATAGATCCACCCCCAAACCACCCTAAACCTACCTGATGTTCTCCAAAACCCACAATCCACACCTATTTAACATAATGACCAACAAGAACACAACAAAACCCAACGGAGACCACAAAACACGTCAAAAACACCCCAAAAAAGAACAGGATCACGCCAAAAAATAGAAGAAAACCCCAAATACCATAGATCCACCCCAAAACCACCCTAAAACCTACCTGATGTTCTCCAAAACCCACAATTTACCCTTTTCCAACACGATGACCAACGAGAACCCAACAAAACCCAACAGAGACCCCAAAAAACGTCAAAAACACCCCAAACAAGAACGGCATCACCCCCAAAACTGGAAGAAAATCCGCCAAAACCATAGATCCACCCCAAAACCACCCTAAACCTACCTGATGTTCTCCAAAACCCACAATCCACACCTATTTAACATAATGACCAACAAGAACACAACAAAACCCAACAGAGACCCCAAAAAACGTCAAAAACACCCCAAAAAATATCGGCATCACCCCCAAAACTGGAAGAAAATACGCCAAAACCATAGATCCACCCCAAAACCACCCTAAACCTACCTGATGTTCTCCAAAACCCACAATTTATTCTTTTCCACCATAATGACCAACGAGAACACAACAAAACCAAACAGAGACCCCAAAACAAGTCAAAAACAACACAAAAAAAGAACAGGATCACGCCAAAAAAACAGAAGAAAACCCCAAATACCATAGATCCACCCCAAAACCACCCTAAACCTACCTGATGTTCTCCAAAACCAACAATTTACTCTTTTCCAACACGCTGACCAACGAGAACCCAACAAAACCCAACAGAGACCCCAAAAAACGTCAAAAACACCCCAAACAAGAACGGCATCACCCCCAAAACTGGAAGAAAATCCGCCAAAACCATAGATCCACCCCAAAACCACCCTAAACCTACCTGATCTTCTCCAAAACCCACAATCCAATCCTATTTAACATAATGACCAACAAGAACACAACAAAACCCAACGGAGACCCCAAAACACGTCAAAAACACCCCAAAAAAGAACAGGATCACGCCAAAAAATAGAAGAAAACCACAAATACCATAGATCCACCCCAAAACCACCCTAAACCTACCTGATGTTCTCCAAAACCCACAATTTACCCTTTTCCAACACGATGACCAACGAGAACCCAACAAAACCCAACAGAGACCCCAAAAAACGTCAAAAACACCCCAAACAAGAACGGCATCACCCCCAAAACTGGAAGAAAATACGCCAAAACCATAGATCCACCCCAAAACCACCCTAAACCTACCTGATGTTCTCCAAAACCCACAATCCACTCCTATTTAACATAATGACAAACAAGAACACAACAAAACCTAATGGAGACCCCAAAACACGTCAAAAACACCCCAAAAAATATCGGCATCACCCCCAAAACTGGAAGAAAATACGCCAAAACCATAGATCCACCCCAAAACCACCCTAAACCTACCTGATGTTCTCCAAAAACAACTATTTACCCTTTTCCAACACGATGACAAACGAGAACCCAACAAAACCCAACAGAGACCCCAAAAAACGTCAAAAACACCCCAAACAAGAACGGCATCACCCCCAAAACTGGAAGAAAATCCGCCAAAACCATAGATCCACCCCAAAACCACTCTAAACCTACCTGATGTTCTCCAAAACCCACAATCCACTCCTATTTAACATAATGACAAACAAGAACCCAACAAAACCCAACAGAGACCCCAAAAAACGTCAAAAACACCCCAAAAAATATCGGCATCACCCCCAAAACTGGAAGAAAATACGCCAAAACCATAGATCCACCCCAAAACCACCCTAAACCTACCTGATGTTCTCCAAAACCCACAATTTATCCTTTTCCACCATAATGACCAACGAGAACACAACAAAACCCAACGGAGACCCCAAAACACGTCAAAAAGAACACAAAAAAGAACAGGATCACGCCAAAAAAACAGAAGAAAACCCCAAATACCATAGATCCACCCCAAAACCACCCTAAACCTACCTGATGTTCTCCAAAACCAACAATTTACTCTTTTCCAACACGCTGACCAACGAGAACCCAACAAAACCCAACAGAGACCCCAAAAAACGTCAAAAACACCCCAAACAAGAACGGCATCACCCCCAAAACTGGAAGAAAATCCGCCAAAACCATAGATCCACCCCAAAACCACCCTAAACCTACCTGATGTTCTCCAAAACCCACAATCCACACCTATTTAACATAATGACCAACAAGAACACAACAAAACCCAACGGAGACCACAAAACACGTCAAAAACACCCCAAAAAAGAACAGGATCACGCCAAAAAATAGAAGAAAACCCCAAATACCATAGATCCGCCCCAAAACCACCCTAAACCTACCTGATGTTCTCCAAAACCCACAATTTACCCTTTTCCAACACGATGACCAACGAGAACCCAACAAAACCCAACAGAGACCCCAAAAAACGTCAAAAACACCCCAAACAAGAACGGCATCACCCCCAAAACTGGAAGAAAATACGCCAAAACCATAGATCCACCCCAAAACCACCCTAAACCTACCTGATGTTCTACAAAACCCACAATCCACTCCTATTTAACATAATGACAAACAAGAACACAACAAAACCTAATGGAGACCCCAAAACACGTCAAAAACACCCCAAAAAATATCGGCATCACCCCCAAAACTGGAAGAAAATACGCCAAAACCATAGATCCACCCCAAAACCACCCTAAACCTACCTGATGTTCTCCAAAACCCACAATCCACTCCTATTTAACATAATGACAAACAAGAACCCAACAAAACCCAACAGAGACCCCAAAAAACGTCAAAAACACCCCAAAAAATATCGGCATCACCCCCAAAACTGGAAGAAAATACGCCAAAACCATAGATCCACCCCAAAACCACCCTAAACCTACCTGATGTTCTCCAAAACCCACAATTTATTCTTTTCCACCATAATGACCAACGAGAACACAACAAAACCAAACAAAGACCCCAAAACACGTCAAAAAGAACACAAAAAAGAACAGGATCACGCCAAAAAAACAGAAGAAAACCCCAAATACCATAGATCCACCCCAAAACCACCCTAAACCTACCTGATGTTCTCCAAAACCAACAATTTACTCTTTTCCAACACGCTGACCAACGAGAACCCAACAAAACCCAACAGAGACCCCAAAAAACGTCAAAAACACCCCAAACAAGAACGGCATCACCCCCAAAACTGAAAGAAAATCCGCCAAAACCATAGATCCACCCCAAAACCACCCTAAACCTACCTGATCTTCTCCAAAACCCACAATCCACTACTATTTAACATAATGACCAACAAGAACACAACAAAACCCAACGGAGACCCCAAAACACGTCAAAAACACCCCAAAAAAGAACAGGATCACGCCAAAAAATAGAAGAAAACCACAAATACCATAGATCCACCCCAAAACCACCCTAAACCTACCTGATGTTCTCCAAAACCCACAATTTACCCTTTTCCAACACGATGACCAACGAGAACCCAACAAAACCCAACAGAGACCCCAAAAAACGTCAAAAACACCCCAAACAAGAACGGCATCACCCCCAAAACTGGAAGAAAATACGCCAAAACCATAGATCCACCCCAAAACCACCCTAAACCTACCTGATGTTCTCCAAAACCCACAATCCACTCCTATTTAACATAATGACAAACAAGAACACAACAAAACCTAATGGAGACCCCAAAACACGTCAAAAACACCCCAAAAAATATCGGCATCACCCCCAAAACTGGAAGAAAATACGCCAAAACCATAGATCCACCCCAAAACCACCCTAAACCTACCTGATGTTCTCCAAAAACAACTATTTACCCTTTTCCAACACGATGACAAACGAGAACCCAACAAAACCCAACAGAGACCCCAAAAAACGTCAAAAACACCCCAAACAAGAACGGCATCACCCCCAAAACTGGAAGAAAATCCGCCAAAACCATAGATCCACCCCAAAACCACTCTAAACCTACCTGATGTTCTCCAAAACCCACAATCCACTCCTATTTAACATAATGACAAACAAGAACCCAACAAAACCCAACAGAGACCCCAAAAAACGTCAAAAACACCCCAAAAAATATCGGCATCACCCCCAAAACTGGAAGAAAATACGCCAAAACCATAGATCCACCCCAAAACCACCCTAAACCTACCTGATGTTCTCCAAAACCCACAATTTATCCTTTTCCACCATAATGACCAACGAGAACACAACAAAACCCAACGGAGACCCCAAAACACGTCAAAAAGAACACAAAAAAGAACAGGATCACGCCAAAAAAACAGAAGAAAACCCCAAATACCATAGATCCACCCCAAAACCACCCTAAACCTACCTGATGTTCTCCAAAACCAACAATTTACTCTTTTCCAACACGCTGACCAACGAGAACCCAACAAAACCCAACAGAGACCCCAAAAAACGTCAAAAACACCCCAAACAAGAACGGCATCACCCCCAAAACTGGAAGAAAATCCGCCAAAACCATAGATCCACCCCAAAACCACCCTAAACCTACCTGATGTTCTCCAAAACCCACAATCCACACCTATTTAACATAATGACCAACAAGAACACAACAAAACCCAACGGAGACCACAAAACACGTCAAAAACACCCCAAAAAAGAACAGGATCACGCCAAAAAATAGAAGAAAACCCCAAATACCATAGATCCGCCCCAAAACCACCCTAAACCTACCTGATGTTCTCCAAAACCCACAATTTACCCTTTTCCAACACGATGACCAACGAGAACCCAACAAAACCCAACAGAGACCCCAAAAAACGTCAAAAACACCCCAAACAAGAACGGCATCACCCCCAAAACTGGAAGAAAATACGCCAAAACCATAGATCCACCCCAAAACCACCCTAAACCTACCTGATGTTCTCCAAAACCCACAATCCACTCCTATTTAACATAATGACAAACAAGAACACAACAAAACCTAATGGAGACCCCAAAACACGTCAAAAACACCCCAAAAAATATCGGCATCACCCCCAAAACTGGAAGAAAATACGCCAAAACCATAGATCCACCCCAAAACCACCCTAAACCTACCTGATGTTCTCCAAAACCCACAATCCACTCCTATTTAACATAATGACAAACAAGAACCCAACAAAACCCAACAGAGACCCCAAAAAACGTCAAAAACACCCCAAAAAATATCGGCATCACCCCCAAAACTGGAAGAAAATACGCCAAAACCATAGATCCACCCCAAAACCACCCTAAACCTACCTGATGTTCTCCAAAACCCACAATTTATTCTTTTCCACCATAATGACCAACGAGAACACAACAAAACCAAACAAAGACCCCAAAACACGTCAAAAAGAACACAAAAAAGAACAGGATCACGCCAAAAAAACAGAAGAAAACCCCAAATACCATAGATCCACCCCAAAACCACCCTAAACCTACCTGATGTTCTCCAAAACCAACAATTTACTCTTTTCCAACACGCTGACCAACGAGAACCCAACAAAACCCAACAGAGACCCCAAAAAACGTCAAAAACACCCCAAACAAGAACGGCATCACCCCCAAAACTGAAAGAAAATCCGCCAAAACCATAGATCCACCCCAAAACCACCCTAAACCTACCTGATCTTCTCCAAAACCCACAATCCACTACTATTTAACATAATGACCAACAAGAACACAACAAAACCCAACGGAGACCCCAAAACACGTCAAAAACACCCCAAAAAAGAACAGGATCACGCCAAAAAATAGAAGAAAACCACAAATACCATAGATCCACCCCAAAACCACCCTAAACCTACCTGATGTTCTCCAAAACCCACAATTTACCCTTTTCCAACACGATGACCAACGAGAACCCAACAAAACCCAACAGAGACCCCAAAAAACGTCAAAAACACCCCAAACAAGAACGGCATCACCCCCAAAACTGGAAGAAAATACGCCAAAACCATAGATCCACCCCAAAACCACCCTAAACCTACCTGATGTTCTCCAAAACCCACAATCCACTCCTATTTAACATAATGACAAACAAGAACCCAACAAAACCAAATGGAGACCCCAAAACACGTCAAAAACACCCCAAAAAATATCGGCATCACCCCCAAAACTGGAAGAAAATACGCCAAAACCATAGATCCACCCCAAAACCACCCTAAACCTACCTGATGTTCTCCAAAACCCACAATCCACTCCTATTTAACATAATGACAAACAAGAACCCAACAAAACCCAACAGAGACCCCAAAAAACGTCAAAAACACCCCAAAAAATATCGGCATCACCCCCAAAACTGGAAGAAAATACGCCAAAACCATAGATCCACCCCAAAACCACCCTAAACCTACCTGATCTTCTCCAAAACCCACAATTTATCCTTTTCCACCATAATGACCAACGAGAACACAACAAAACCAAACAGAGACCCCAAAACACGTCAAAAAGAACACAAAAAAGAACAGGATCACGCCAAAAAAACAGAAGAAAACCCCAAATACCATAGATCCACCCCAAAACCACCCTAAACCTACCTGATGTTCTCCAAAACCAACAATTTACTCTTTTCCAACACGCTGACCAACGAGAACCCAACAAAACCCAACAGAGACCCCAAAAAACGTCAAAAACACCCCAAACAAGAACGGCATCACCCCCAAAACTGGAAGAAAATCCGCCAAAACAATAGATCCACCCCAAAACCACCCTAAACCTACCTGATGTTCTCCAAAACCCACAATCCACTCCTATTTAACATAATGACCAACAAGAACACAACAAAACCCAACGGAGACCCCAAAACACGTCAAAAACACCCCAAAAAAGAACAGGATCACGCCAAAAAATAGAAGAAAACCACAAATACCATAGATCCACCCCAAAACCACCCTAAACCTACCTGATGTTCTCCAAAACCCACAATTTACCCTTTTCCAACACGATGACCAACGAGAACCCAACAAAACCCAACAGAGACCCCAAAAAACGTCAAAAACACCCCAAACAAGAACGGCATCACCCCCAAAACTGGAAGAAAATACGCCAAAACCATAGATCCACCCCAAAACCACCCTAAACCTACCTGATGTTCTCCAAAACCCACAATCCACTCCTATTTAATATAATGACAAACAAGAACCCAACAAAACCTAATGGAGACCCCAAAACACGTCAAAAACACCCCAAAAAATATCGGCATCACCCCCAAAACTGGAAGAAAATACGCCAAAACCATAGATCCACCCCAAAACCACCCTAAACCTACCTGATGTTCTCCAAAACCCACTATTTACCCTTTTCCAACACGATGACCAACGAGAACCCAACAAAACCCAACAGAGACCCCAAAAAACGTCAAAAACACCCCAAACAAGAACGGCATAACCCCCAAAACTGGAAGAAAATCCGCCAAAACCATAGATCCACCCCAAAACCACCCTAAACCTACCTGATGTTCTCCAAAACCCACAATCCACTCCTATTTAACATAATGACAAACAAGAACCCAACAAAACCCAACAGAGACCCCAAAAAACGTCAAAAACACCCCAAAAAATATCGGCATCACCCCCAAAACTGGAAGAAAATACGCCAAAACCATAGATCCACCCCAAAACCACCCTAAACCTACCTGATGTTCTCCAAAACCCACAATTTATCCTTTTCCACCATAATGACCAACGAGAACACAACAAAACCCAACGGAGACCCCAAAACACGTCAAAAACAACACAAAAAAGAACAGGATCACGCCAAAAAAAACAGAAGAAAACCCCAAATACCATAGATCCACCCCAAAACCACCCTAAACCTACCTGACGTTCTCCAAAACCAACAATTTACTCTTTTCCAACACGCTGACCAACGAGAACCCAACAAAACCCAACAGAGACCCCAAAAAACGTCAAAAACACCCCAAACAAGAACGGCATCACCCCCAAAACTGGAAGAAAATCCGCCAAAACCATAGATCCACCCCAAAACCACCCTAAACCTACCTGATGTTCTCCAAAACCCACAATCCACACCTATTTAACATAATGACCAACAAGAACACAACAAAACCCAACGGAGACCACAAAACACGTCAAAAACACCCCAAAAAAGAACAGGATCACGCCAAAAAATAGAAGAAAACCCCAAATACCATAGATCCACCCCAAAACCACCCTAAACCTACCTGATCTTCTCCAAAACCCACAATTTACCCTTTTCCAACACGATGACCAACGAGAACCCAACAAAACCCAACAGAGACCCCAAAAAACGTCAAAAACACCCCAAACAAGAACGGCATCACCCCCAAAACTGGAAGAAAATACGCCAAAACCATAGATCCACCCCAAAACCACCCTAAACCTACCTGATGTTCTCCAAAACCCACAATCCACTCCTATTTAACATAATGACAAACAAGAACACAACAAAACCCAACAGAGACCCCAAAACACGTCAAAAACACCCCAAAAAATATCGGCATCACCCCCAAAACTGGAAGAAAATACGCCAAAACCATAGATCCACCCCAAAACCACCCTAAACCTACCTGATCTTCTCCAAAACCCACAATTTATCCTTTTCCACCATAATGACCAACGAGAACACAACAAAACCAAACAGAGACCACAAAACACGTCAAAAACAACACAAAAAAGAACAGGATCACGCCAAAAAAACAGAAGAAAACCCCAAATACCATAGATCCACCCCAAAACCACCCTAAACCTACCTGATGTTCTCCAAAACCAACAATTTACTCTTTTCCAACACGCTGACCAACGAGAACCCAACAAAACCCAACAGAGACCCCAAAAAACGTCAAAAACACCCCAAACAAGAACGGCATCACCCCCAAAACTGGAAGAAAATCCGCCAAAACCATAGATCCACCCCAAAACCACCCTAAACCTACCTGATCTTCTCCAAAACCCACAATCCACTCCTATTTAACATAATGACCAACAAGAACACAACAAAACCCAACGGAGACCCCAAAACACGTCAAAAACACCCCAAAAAAGAACAGGATCACGCCAAAAAATAGAAGAAAACCACAAATACCATAGATCCACCCCAAAACCACCCTAAACCTACCTGATGTTCTCCAAAACCCACAATTTACCCTTTTCCAACACGATGACCAACGAGAACCCAACAAAACCCAACAGAGACCCCAAAAAACGTCAAAAACACCCCAAACAAGAACGGCATCACCCCCAAAACTGGAAGAAAATACGCCAAAACCATAGATCCACCCCAAAACCACCCTAAACCTACCTGATGTTCTCCAAAACCCACAATCCACTCCTATTTAACATAATGACAAACAAGAATCCAACAAAACCCAACAGAGACCCCAAAACACGTCAAAAACACCCCAAAAAATATCGGCATCACCCCCAAAACTGGAAGAAAATACGCCAAAACCATAGATCCACCCCAAAACCACCCTAAACCTACCTGATGTTCTCCAAAACCCACTATTTACCCTTTTCCAACACGATGACCAACGAGAACCCAACAAAACCCAACAGAGACCCCAAAAAACGTCAAAAACACCCCAAACAAGAACGGCATCACCCCCAAAACTGGAAGAAAATCCGCCAAAACCATAGATCCACCCCAAAACCACCCTAAACCTACCTGATGTTCTCCAAAACCCACAATCCACTCCTATTTAACATAATGACAAACAAGAACCCAACAAAACCCAACAGAGACCCCAAAACACGTCAAAAACACCCCAAAAAATATCGGCATCACCCCCAAAACTGGAAGAAAATACGCCAAAACCATAGATCCACCCCAAAACCACCCTAAACCTACCTGATGTTCTCCAAAACCCACAATTTATCCTTTTCCACCATAATGACCAACGAGAACACAACAAAACCCAACGGAGACCCCAAAACACGTCAAAAACAACACAAAAAAGAACAGGATCACGCCAAAAAATAGAAGAAAACCCCAAATACCATAGATCCACCCCAAAACCACCCTAAACCTACCTGATGTTCTCCAAAACCCACAATTTACCCTTTTCCAACACGATGACCAACGAGAACCCAACAAAACCCAACAGAGACCCCAAAAAACGTCAAAAACACCCCAAACAAGAACGGCATCACCCCCAAAACTGGAAGAAAATCCGCCAAAACCATAGATCCACCCCAAAACCACCCTAAACCTACCTGATGTTCACCAAAACCCACAATTTACCCTTTTCCAACACGATGACCAACGAGAACCCAACAAAACCCAACGGAGACCCCAAAAAACGTCAAAAACACCACAAAAAAGAACGGCATCACCCCCAAAACTGGAAGAAAATCCCCCAAAACCATAGATCCACCCCAAAACCACCCTAAACCTACCTGATGTTCTCCAAAACCCACAATCCACTCCTATTTAACATAATGACAAACAAGAACACAACAAAACCCAACAGAGACCCCAAAAAACGTCAAAAACACCCCAAAAAATATCGGCATCACCCCCAAAACTGGAAGAAAATACGCCAAAACCATAGATCCACCCCAAAACCACCCTAAACCTACCTGATGTTCTCCAAAACCCACAATTTATCCTTTTCCACCATAATGACCAACGAGAACACAACAAAACCCAACGGAGACCACAAAACACGTCAAAAACAACACAAAAAAGAACAGGATCACGCCAAAAAAACAGAAGAAAACCCCAAATACCATAGATCCACCCCAAAACCACCCTAAACCTACCTGATGTTCTCCAAAACCCACTATTTACCCTTTTCCAACACGATGACCAACGAGAACCCAACAAAACCCAACAGAGACCCCAAAAAACGTCAAAAACACCCCAAACAAGAACGGCATAACTGTCGTGGTTCCGCTCGAGTGGGCAGCCGAGCTCCACCACAGCCGCTCTCTCACTCCCCCTCCTCAAAGAGGAATGGGGAGAAAATATGTGAAAAGGGCTCAAGGATTGAGATAAGGACGAGAAAATCACACAATAATTATTGTAATGGGCAAAACAGACTCGGCATAAGGAGATAGTAAGATTTATTGCCTATTACTAACAAGCGAGAGAAGTGAGAAAACAAAGGAAAAAGCAAACCAAAAGCACCTTCCCCCCCATCCACCCTCTTCCACCTCCTCCCCCCGAGCGGCGCAGGGGAACGGGGAATGGGGGTTATGGTCAGTCTACAGCACTTCTTCTCTGCCGCTCCTTCTCGGTCACTCTCGTCCCCTGTGCTGTGGGGTCCCACCCACGGGATGCAGTCCTTGATGAACTGATCCGGCATGGGCTTCCCACAGGCAGCAGCTCTTCCAGAACTGCTCCAGATATGGGTCCGTACCACGGGGTCCATCCCTCAGGAGAAAACTGCTCCAACCTGGCTCCCCTACGGGCAGCAGCTCCTGCCAGATCACCTGCTCCTGCGTGGGCTCCTCTCCACGGGCTACAGGTCCGGCCCGGAATCTGCTCCGGCAGGGGTCTTCCACAGGCGGCAGCCTCCGTCAGTGCAGGGCCACCTGCTCCACCGTGGTCTCCTCCACGGGCTGCAGCGTGGAACCCTGCTCCACCGTGGTACTCCATGGGCTGCAGGGGGACATCCTGCTTCACCATGGTCCTCACCACAGGCCGCAGGGGACTTCTGCTCCGGCGCCTGGAGCACCTCTCCCCCTCCTTCCACACTGACCTTGGTGCAAGGCTGTTCTCCCACTCCCTTGACTCTCCCGGCTGCTGTGTGGCGCAGCGTTTTTTCCCTGTCTTAAATATGCTCTCACAGAGGCGCAAAACAACATCGCTTATTGGCTCGGATCTGGAAAACAATGGGGCCCTTCCCAAACATGGGGCAGCTTCTAGATCTTTCTCACAGAAACCACCCCTATGGCTCCCTGCTACCAAAACCTTGCCACGTAAACCCACTACATTCCACCCCTCGCCTCTGTTAAAAGCATATTTAAGACTACTCACAACATACTCTCACTTTACAATTATCACAACAACCTTCACAAAATTCACTTAAATCAAAACGAAAAAGAATTCACCACACCAAAATAAACATAACATCATCACAGCACCGACAAGGTGGACGTTTTACACACACACCACCCCTCGTCCCTTCACCACACTAACATCTCACAGTTACTGCTTTCTTAAATTCTTCACAACTTGTACATTCCTAACAATCGTCCTGCACATATTTTTGCCCATTACTTCTACTAACTATCATCCTTATCTCAAATTCCTTGAGCCCCACGTTGGGCGCCAAAAAAGACTGTCGTGGTTCCGCTCGAGTGGGCAGCCGAGCTCCACCACAGCCGCTCTCTCACTCCCCCTCCTCAAAGAGGAATGGGGAGAAAATATGTGAAAAGGGCTCAAGGATTGAGATAAGGACGAGAAAATCACACAATAATTATTGTAATGGGCAAAACAGACTCGGCATAAGGAGATAGTAAGATTTATTGCCTATTACTAACAAGCGAGAGAAGTGAGAAAACAAAGGAAAAAGCAAACCAAAAGCACCTTCCCCCCCATCCACCCTCTTCCACCTCCTCCCCCCGAGCGGCGCAGGGGAACGGGGAATGGGGGTTATGGTCAGTCTACAGCACTTCTTCTCTGCCGCTCCTTCTCGGTCACTCTCGTCCCCTGTGCTGTGGGGTCCCACCCACGGGATGCAGTCCTTGATGAACTGATCCGGCATGGGCTTCCCACAGGCAGCAGCTCTTCCAGAACTGCTCCAGATATGGGTCCGTACCACGGGGTCCATCCCTCAGGAGAAAACTGCTCCAACCTGGCTCCCCTACGGGCAGCAGCTCCTGCCAGATCACCTGCTCCTGCGTGGGCTCCTCTCCACGGGCTACAGGTCCGGCCCGGAATCTGCTCCGGCAGGGGTCTTCCACAGGCGGCAGCCTCCGTCAGTGCAGGGCCACCTGCTCCACCGTGGTCTCCTCCACGGGCTGCAGCGTGGAACCCTGCTCCACCGTGGTACTCCATGGGCTGCAGGGGGACATCCTGCTTCACCATGGTCCTCACCACAGGCCGCAGGGGACTTCTGCTCCGGCGCCTGGAGCACCTCTCCCCCTCCTTCCACACTGACCTTGGTGCAAGGCTGTTCTCCCACTCCCTTGACTCTCCCGGCTGCTGTGTGGCGCAGCGTTTTTTCCCTGTCTTAAATATGCTCTCACAGAGGCGCAAAACAACATCGCTTATTGGCTCGGATCTGGAAAACAATGGGGCCCTTCCCAAACATGGGGCAGCTTCTAGATCTTTCTCACAGAAACCACCCCTATGGCTCCCTGCTACCAAAACCTTGCCACGTAAACCCACTACAATAACCCCCAAAACTGGAAGAAAATCCGCCAAAACCATAGATCCACCCCAAAACCACCCTAAACCTACCTGATGTTCTCCAAAACCCACAATCCACTCCTATTTAACATAATGACAAACAAGAACCCAACAAAACCCAACAGAGACCCCAAAAAACGTCAAAAACACCCCAAAAAATATCGGCATCGCCCCCAAAACTGGAAGAAAATACGCCAAAACCATAGATCCACCCCAAAACCACCCTAAACCTACCTGATCTTCTCCAAAACCCACAATTTATCCTTTTCCACCATAATGACCAACGAGAACACAACAAAACCCAACGGAGACCCCAAAACACGTCAAAAACAACACAAAAAAGAACAGGATCACGCCAAAAAAAACAGAAGAAAACCCCAAATACCATAGATCCACCCCAAAACCACCCTAAACCTACCTGATGTTCTCCAAAACCAACAATTTACTCTTTTCCAACACGCTGACCAACGAGAACCCAACAAAACCCAACAGAGACCCCAAAAAACGTCAAAAACACCCCAAACAAGAACGGCATCACCCCCAAAACTGGAAGAAAATCCGCCAAAACCATAGATCCACCCCAAAACCACCCTAAACCTACCTGATGTTCTCCAAAACCCACAATCCACACCTATTTAACATAATGACCAACAAGAACACAACAAAACCCAACGGAGACCACAAAACACGTCAAAAACACCCCAAAAAAGAACAGGATCACGCCAAAAAATAGAAGAAAACCCCAAATACCATAGATCCACCCCAAAACCACCCTAAACCTACCTGATGTTCTCCAAAACCCACAATTTACCCTTTTCCAACACGATGACCAACGAGAACCCAACAAAACCCAACAGAGACCCCAAAAAACGTCAAAAACACCCCAAACAAGAATGGCATCACCCCCAAAACTGGAAGAAAATACGCCAAAACCATAGATCCACCCCAAAACCACCCTAAACCTACCTGATGTTCTCCAAAACCCACAATTTACCCTTTTCCAACACGATGACCAACGAGAACCCAACAAAACCCAACGGAGACCCCAAAAAACGTCAAAAACACCCCAAACAAGAACGGCATCACCCCCAAAACTGGAAGAAAATCCCCCAAAACCATAGATCCACCCCAAAACCACCCTAAACCTACCTGATGTTCTCCAAAACCCACAATCCACTCCTATTTAACATAATGACAAACAAGAACACAACAAAACCCAACAGAGACCCCAAAAAACGTCAAAAACACCCCAAAAAATATCGGCATCACCCCCAAAACTGGAAGAAAATACGCCAAAACCATAGATCCACCCCAAAACCACCCTAAACCTACCTGATGTTCTCCAAAACCCACAATTTATCCTTTTCCACCATAATGACCAACGAGAACACAACAAAACCAAACAGAGACCACAAAACACGTCAAAAACAACACAAAAAAGAACAGGATCACGCCAAAAAAACAGAAGAAAACCCCAAATACCATAGATCCACCCCAAAACCACCCTAAACCTACCTGATGTTCTCCAAAACCAACAATTTACTCTTTTCCAACACGCTGACCAACGAGAACCCAACAAAACCCAACAGAGACCCCAAAAAACGTCAAAAACACCCCAAACAAGAACGGCATCACCCCCAAAACTGGAAGAAAATACGCCAAAACCATAGATCCACCCCAAAACCACCCTAAACCTACCTGATGTTCTCCAAAACCCACAATCCACTCCTATTTAACATAATGACCAACAAGAACACAACAAAACCCAACGGAGACCCCAAAACACGTCAAAAACACCCCAAAAAAGAACAGGATCACGCCAAAAAATAGAAGAAAACCACAAATACAATAGATCCACCCCAAAACCACCCTAAACCTACCTGATGTTCTCCAAAACCCACAATTTACCCTTTTCCAACACGATGACCAACGAGAACCCAACAAAACCCAACAGAGACCCCAAAAAACGTCAAAAACACCCCAAACAAGAACGGCATCACCCCCAAAACTGGAAGAAAATACGCCAAAACCATAGATCCACCCCAAAACCACCCTAAACCTACCTGATGTTCTACAAAACCCACAATCCACACCTATTTAACATAATGACCAACAAGAACCCAACAAAACCTAATGGAGACCCCAAAACACGTCAAAAACACCCCAAAAAATATCGGCATCACCCCCAAAACTGGAAGAAAATACGCCAAAACCATAGATCTACCCCAAAACCACCCTAAACCTACCTGATCTTCTCCAAAACCCACTATTTACCCTTTTCCAACACGATGACCAACGAGAACCCAACAAAACCCAACAGAGACCCCAAAAAACGTCAAAAACACCCCAAACAAGAACGGCATCACCCCCAAAACTGGAAGAAAATCCGCCAAAACCATAGATCCACCCCAAAACCACCCTAAACCTACCTGATCTTCTCCAAAACCCACAATCCACTCCTATTTAACATAATGACAAACAAGAACCCAACAAAACCCAACAGAGACCCCAAAAAACGTCAAAAACACCCCAAAAAATATCGGCATCACCCCCAAAACTGGAAGAAAATACGCCAAAACCATAGATCCACCCCAAAACCACCCTAAACCTACCTGATGTTCTCCAAAACCCACAATTTATCCTTTTCCACCATAATGACCAACGAGAACACAACAAAACCCAACGGAGACCCCAAAACACGTCAAAAACAACACAAAAAAGAACAGGATCACGCCAAAAAAACAGAAGAAAACCCCAAATACCATAGATCCACCCCAAAACCACCCTAAACCTACCTGATGTTCTCCAAAACCAACAATTTACTCTTTTCCAACACGCTGACCAACGAGAACCCAACAAAACCCAACAGAGACCCCAAAAAACGTCAAAAACACCCCAAACAAGAACGGCATCACCCCCAAAACTGGAAGAAAATCCGCCAAAACCATAGATCCACCCCAAAACCACCCTAAACCTACCTGATGTTCTCCAAAAACCACAATCCACTCCTATTTAACATAATGACCAACAAGAACACAACAAAACCCAACGGAGACCCCAAAACACGTCAAAAACACCCCAAAAAAGAACAGGATCACGCCAAAAAATAGAAGAAAACCCCAAATACCATAGATCCACCCCAAAAGCACCCTAAACCTACCTGATGTTCTCCAAAACCAACAATTTACCCTTTTCCAACACGCTGACCAACGAGAACCCAACAAAACCCAACAGAGACCCCAAAAAACGTCAAAAACACCCCAAACAAGAACGGCATCACCCCCAAAACTGGAAGAAAATATGCCAAAACCATAGATCCACCCCAAAACCACCCTAAACCTACCTGATGTTCTCCAAAACCCACAATTTACCCTTTTCCAACACGATGACCAACGAGAACACAACAAAACCCAACGGAGACCCCAAAAAACGTCAAAAACACCCCAAACAAGAACGGCATCACCCCCAAAACTGGAAGAAAATCCCCCAAAACCATAGATCCACCCCAAAACCACCCTAAACCTACCTGATGTTCTCCAAAACCCACAATCCACTCCTATTTAACATAATGACAAACAAGAACCCAACAAAACCCAACAGAGACCCCAAAAAACGTCAAAAACACCCCAAAAAATATCGGCATCACCCCCAAAACTGGAAGAAAATCCCCCAAAACCATAGATCCACCCCAAAACCACCCTAAACCTACCTGATGTTCTCCAAAACCCACAATTTATCCTTTTCCACCATAATGACCAACGAGAAAACAACAAAACCCAACGGAGACCCCAAAACACGTCAAAAACAACGCAAAAAAGAACAGGATCACGCCAAAAAAACAGAAGAAAACCCCAAATACCATAGATCCACCCCAAAACCACCCTAAACCTACCTGATGTTCTCCAAAACCAACAATTTACTCTTTTCCAACACGCTGACCAACGAGAACCCAACAAAACCCAACAGAGACCCCAAAAAACGTCAAAAACACCCCAAACAAGAACGGCATCACCCCCAAAACTGGAAGAAAATCCGCCAAAACCATAGATCCACCCCAAAACCACCCTAAACCTACCTGATGTTCTCCAAAACCCACAATCCACACCTATTTAACATAATGACCAACAAGAACACAACAAAACCCAACGGAGACCCCAAAACACGTCAAAAACACCCCAAAAAAGAACAGGATCACGCCAAAAAATAGAAGAAAACCCCAAATACCATAGATCCACCCCAAAACCACCCTAAACCTACCTGATCTTCTCCAAAACCCAAAATTTACCCTTTTCCAACACGATGACCAACGAGAACCCAACAAAACCCAACAGAGACCCCAAAAAACGTCAAAAACACCCCAAACAAGAACGGCATCACCCCCAAAACTGGAAGAAAATCCCCCAAAACCATAGATCCACCCCAAAACCACCCTAAACCTACCTGATGTTCTCCAAAACCCACAATCCACACCTATTTAACATAATGACCAACAAGAACACAACAAAACCCAACGGAGACCACAAAACACGTCAAAAACACCCCAAAAAAGAACAGGATCACGCCAAAAAATAGAAGAAAACCCCAAATACCATAGATCCACCCCAAAACCACCCTAAACCTACCTGATCTTCTCCAAAACCCAAAATTTACCCTTTTCCAACACGATGACCAACGAGAACCCAACAAAACCCAACAGAGGCCCCAAAAAACGTCAAAAACACCCCAAACAAGAACGGCATCACCCCCAAAACTGGAAGAAAATCCGCCAAAACCTTAGATCCACCCCAAAACCACCCTAAACCTACCTGATGTTCTCCAAAACCCACAATTTACCCTTTTCCAACACGATGACCAACGAGAACCCAACAAAACCCAACGGAGACCCCAAAAAACGTCAAAAACACCCCAAACAAGAACGGCATCACCCCCAAAACTGGAAGAAAATACGCCAAAACCATAGATCCACCCCAAAACCACCCTAAACCTACCTGATGTTCTCCAAAACCCACAATCCACTCCTATTTAACATAATGACAAACAAGAACACAACAAAACCCAACAGAGACCCCAAAAAACGTCAAAAACACCCCAAAAAATATCGGCATCACCCCCAAAACTGGAAGAAAATACGCCAAAACCATAGATCCACCCCAAAACCACCCTAAACCTACCTGATGTTCTCCAAAACCCACAATTTATCCTTTTCCACCATAATGACCAACGAGAACACAACAAAACCAAACAGAGACCCCAAAACACGTCAAAAACAACGCAAAAAAGAACAGGATCACGCCAAAAAAACAGAAGAAAACCCCAAATACCATAGATCCACCCCAAAACCACCCTAAACCTACCTGATGTTCTCCAAAACCAACAATTTACTCTTTTCCAACACGCTGACCAACGAGAACCCAACAAAACCCAACAGAGACCCCAAAAAACGTCAAAAACACCCCAAACAAGAACGGCATCACCCCCAAAACTGGAAGAAAATCCGCCAAAACCATAGATCCACCCCAAAACCACCCTAAACCTACCTGATGTTCTCCAAAACCCACAATCCACTCCTATTTAACATAATGACCAACAAGAACACAACAAAACCCAACGGAGACCCCAAAACACGTCAAAAACACCCCAAAAAAGAACAGGATCACGCCAAAAAATAGAAGAAAACCACAAATACCATAGATCCACCCCAAAACCACCCTAAACCTACCTGATGTTCTCCAAAACCAACAATTTACCCTTTTCCAACACGATGACCAACGAGAACCCAACAAAACCCAACAGAGACCCCAAAAAACGTCAAAAACACCCCAAACAAGAACGGCATCACCCCCAAAACTGGAAGAAAATCCGCCAAAACCATAGATCCACCCCAAAACCACCCTAAACCTACCTGATGTTCTCCAAAACCCACAATCCACTCCTATTTAACATAATGACAAACAAGAACCCAACAAAACCTAATGGAGACCCCAAAACACGTCAAAAACACCCCAAAAAATATCGGCATCACCCCCAAAACTGGAAGAAAATACGCCAAAACCATAGATCCACCCCAAAACCACCCTAAACCTACCTGATCTTCTCCAAAACCCACTATTTACCCTTTTCCAACACGATGACCAACGAGAACCCAACAAAACCCAACAGAGACCCCAAAAAACGTCAAAAACACCCCAAACAAGAACGGCATAACCCCCAAAACTGGAAGAAAATCCGCCAAAACCATAGATCCACCCCAAAACCACCCTAAACCTACCTGATGTTCTCCAAAACCCACAATGTACCCTTTTCCAACACGATGACCAACGAGAACCCAACAAAACCCAACAGAGACCCCAAAAAACGTCAAAAACACCCCAAAAAATATCGGCATCACCCCCAAAACTGGAAGAAAATACGCCAAAACCATAGATCCACCCCAAAACCACCCTAAACCTACCTGATGTTCTCCAAAACCCACAATCCACACCTATTTAACATAATGACCAACAAGAACACAACAAAACCCAACGGAGACCACAAAACACGTCAAAAACACCCCAAAAAAGAACAGGATCACGCCAAAAAATAGAAGAAAACCCCAAATACCATAGATCCACCCCAAAACCACCCTATACCTACCTGATGTTCTCCAAAACCAACAATTTACCCTTTTCCAACACGATGACCAACGAGAACCCAACAAAACCCAACAGAGACCCCAAAAAACGTCAAAAACACCCCAAACAAGAACGGCATCACCCCCAAAACTGGAAGAAAATCCGCCAAAACCATAGATACACCCCAAAACCACCCTAAACCTACCTGATGTTCTCCAAAACCCACAATCCACTACTATTTAATATAATGACAAACAAGAACACAACAAAACCTAATGGAGACCCCAAAACACGTCAAAAACACCCCAAAAAATATCGGCATCACCCCCAAAACTGGAAGAAAATACGCCAAATACCATAGATCCACCCCAAAACCACCCTAAACCTACCTGATGTTCTCCAAAACCCACAATTTACCCTTTTCCAACACGATGACCAACGAGAACCCAACAAAACCCAACGGAGACCCCAAAACACGTCAAAAACAACACAAAAAAGAACAGGATCACGCCAAAAAAACAGAAGAAAACCCCAAATACCATAGATCCACCCCAAAACCACCCTAAACCTACCTGATGTTCTCCAAAACCAACAATTTACTCTTTTCCAACACGCTGACCAACGAGAACCCAACAAAACCCAACAGAGACCCCAAAAAACGTCAAAAACACCCCAAACAAGAACGGCATCACCCCCAAAACTGGAAGAAAATCCGCCTAAACCATAGATCCACCCCAAAACCACCCTAAACCTACCTGATGTTCTCCAAAACCCACAATCCACACCTATTTAACATAATGACCAACAAGAACACAACAAAACCCAACGGAGACCACAAAACACGTCAAAAACACCCCAAAAAAGAACAGGATCACGCCAAAAAATAGAAGAAAACCCCAAATACCATAGATCCACCCCAAAACCACCCTAAACCTACCTGATGTTCTCCAAAACCCACAATTTACCCTTTTCCAACACGATGACCAACGAGAACCCAACAAAACCCAACAGAGACCCCAAAAAACGTCAAAAACACCCCAAACAAGAACGGCATCACCCCCAAAACTGGAAGAAAATACGCCAAAACCATAGATCCACCCCAAAACCACCCTAAACCTACCTGATGTTCTCCAAAACCCACAATTTACCCTTTTCCAACACGATGACCAACGAGAACCCAACAAAACCCAACGGAGACCCCAAAAAACGTCAAAAACACCCCAAACAAGAACGGCATCACCCCCAAAACTGGAAGAAAATCCCCCAAAACCATAGATCCACCCCAAAACCACCCTAAACCTACCTGATCTTCTCCAAAACCCACAATCCACTCCTATTTAACATAATGACAAACAAGAACCCAACAAAACCCAACAGAGACCCCAAAACACGTCAAAAACACCCCAAAAAATATCGGCATCACCCCCAAAACTGGAAGAAAATCCCCCAAAACCATAGATCCACCCCAAAACCACCCTAAACCTACCTGATGTTCTCCAAAACCCACAATTTATCCTTTTCCACCATAATGACCAACGAGAACACAACAAAACCCAACGGAGACCCCAAAACACGTCAAAAACAACACAAAAAAGAACAGGATCACGCCAAAAAAACAGAAGAAAACCCCAAATACCATAGATCCACCCCAAAACCACCCTAAACTTACCTGATGTTCTCCAAAACCAACAATTTACTCTTTTCCAACACGCTGACCAACGAGAACCCAACAAAACCCAACAGAGACCCCAAAAAACGTCAAAAACACCCCAAACAAGAACGGCATCACCCCCAAAACTGGAAGAAAATCCGCCAAAACCATAGATCCACCCCAAAACCACCCTAAACCTACCTGATGTTCTCCAAAACCCACAATCCACACCTATTTAACATAATGACCAACAAGAACACAACAAAACCCAACGGAGACCACAAAACACGTCAAAAACACCCCAAAAAAGAACAGGATCACGCCAAAAAATAGAAGAAAATCCCCCAAAACCATAGATCCACCCCAAAACCACCCTAAACCTACCTGATGTTCTCCAAAACCCAAAATTTACCCTTTTCCAACACGATGACCAACGAGAACCCAACAAAACCCAACAGAGACCCCAAAAAACGTCAAAAACACCCCAAACAAGAACGGCATCACCCCCAAAACTGGAAGAAAATACGCCAAAACCATAGATCCACCCCAAAACCACCCTAAACCTACCTGATGTTCTACAAAACCCACAATTTACCCTTTTCCAACACGATGACCAACGAGAACCCAACAAAACCCAACGGAGACCCCAAAAAACGTCAAAAACACCCCAAACAAGAACGGCATCACCCCCAAAACTGGAAGAAAATCCGCCAAAACCATAGATCCACCCCAAAACCACCCTAAACCTACCTGATGTTCTCCAAAACCCACAATCCACTCCTATTTAACATAATGACAAACAAGAACCCAACAAAACCCAACAGAGACCCCAAAAAACGTCAAAAACACCCCAAAAAATATCGGCATCACCCCCAAAACTGGAAGAAAATACGCCAAAACCATAGATCCACCCCAAAACCACCCTAAACCTACCTGATGTTCTCCAAAACCCACAATTTATCCTTTTCCACCATAATGACCAACGAGAACCCAACAAAACCAAACAGAGACCCCAAAACACGTCAAAAACAACGCAAAAAAGAACAGGATCACGCCAAAAAAACAGAAGAAAACCCCAAATACCATAGATCCACCCCAAAACCACCCTAAACCTACCTGATGTTCTCCAAAACCAACAATTTACTCTTTTCCAACACGCTGACCAACGAGAACCCAACAAAACCCAACAGAGACCCCAAAAAACGTCAAAAACACCCCAAACAAGAACGGCATCACCCCCAAAACTGGAAGAAAATCCGCCAAAACCATAGATCCACCCCAAAACCACCCTAAACCTACCTGATGTTCTCCAAAACCCACAATCCACTCCTATTTAACATAATGACCAACAAGAACACAACAAAACACAACGGAGACCACAAAACACGTCAAAAACACCCCAAAAAAGAACAGGATCACGCCAAAAAATAGAAGAAAACCCCAAATACCATAGATCCACCCCAAAACCACCCTAAACCTACCTGATGTTCTCCAAAACCCACAATTTACCCTTTTCCAACACGATGACCAACGAGAACCCAACAAAACCCAACAGAGACCCCAAAAAACGTCAAAAACACCCCAAACAAGAACGGCATCAACCCCAAAACTGGAAGAAAATCCGCCAAAACCATAGATACACCCCAAAACCACCCTAAACCTACCTGATGTTCTCCAAAACCCACAATCCACTCCTATTTAATATAATGACAAACAAGAACACAACAAAACCTAATGGAGACCCCAAAACACGTCAAAAACACCCCAAAAATATCGGCATCACCCCCAAAACTGGAAGAAAATACGCCAAAACCATAGATCCAACCCAAAACCACCCTAAACCTACCTGATGTTCTCCAAAACCCACAATTTACCCTTTTCCAACACGATGACCAACGAGAACCCAACAAAACCCAACGGAGACCACAAAACACGTCAAAAACACCCAAAAAAGAACAGGATCACGCCAAAAAAAACAGAAGAAAACCCCAAATACCATAGATCCACCCCAAAACCACCCTAAACCTACCTGATGTTCTCCAAAACCAACAATTTACCCTTTTCCAACACGATGACCAACGAGAACCCAACAAAACCCAACAGAGACCCCAAAAAACGTCAAAAACACCCCAAACAAGAACGGCATCACCCCCAAAACTGGAAGAAAATCCGCCAAAACCATAGATCCACCCCAAAACCACCCTAAACCTACCTGATGTTCTCCAAAACCCACAATTTACCCTTTTCCAACACGATGACCAACGAGAACCCAACAAAACCCAACGGAGACCCCAAAACACGTCAAAAACAACACAAAAAAGAACAGGATCACGCCAAAAAAACAGAAGAAAACCCCAAATACCATAGATCCACCCCAAAACCACCCTAAACCTACCTGATGTTCTCCTAATCCCAAAGCACACTCCCAACCACCATAAAACGCATTAGGAACTCAACGAAACGCAACGGAAACCCCAAAACACTTCAAAATCACACGAAGAAAGGAGAGGATCACTCTCCAAAATAGAAGAAAAGCCCAAATACCATGAATCCACGCGAAAAGTCCCCCTAAACCTACCTGAAGTTCTCCAAAACCCACAATTTACACTTTTCCACCATGATGACCAACGAGAACCCAACAAAACCCAACAGAGACCCCAAAAACCTTTAAAAACACCCCAAACAAGAATGGCATCACCCCCAAAACTGGAAGAAAATCCCCCAAAACCATAGATCCACCCCAAAACCACCCTAAACCTACCTGATCTTCTCCAAAACCCACAATTTACTATTTTCCACCATGATGACCATGGAAAACCCAATGAAACACAACGGAGACCCCAAAACACGTCAAAAACACCCCCAAAAATATCGGCATCACCCCCAAAACTGGAAGAAAATCCCCCAAAACCATAGATCCACCCCAAAACCACCCTAAACCTACCTGATCTTCTCCAAAACCCACAATCCACTCCTATTTAAAATAATGACCAACAAGAACACAACAAAACCCAACGGAGACCCCAAAACACGTCCAAAACACCCCAAACAAGAACAGGATCACCCCAAAACGAAATAACAACCCAAATACCATGAATCCACCCCAAACGTCCCCCTTAACCTACCTGATGTTCTCCAAAACCCACAATTTACCATTTTCCAACATGATGACAACGGAAAACGCAAATAAACCCAACAGAGACCCCAAAACACGTCAAAAACACCACAAAAAAAAGAACAGGATCACCCCCCAAAAAAAAACAGAAGAAAACCCCAAATACCATAGATGCACCCCCAAACCACCCTAAACCTACCTGATGTTCACCAGAACCAACTATTTACCATTTTCCACACTGATGACCAACAAGAACCCAACTAAAATCCAACGGAGACCCCAAAACACGTCAAAAACATGCCAAAAAGGAACTGGATCAGAAGAAAAAAACCCAAAACCATGATTTTCCCCCAAAAACCACCCTAAGCTCACCTGATCTTCTCCAAAACCCACAATCCACTCCCATTGACCTTAACGACAAACGACAACCCAACGAAACCCAAAGGAGACCCCAAAACATGTCAAAAACACACCAAAAAGAACAAGATCACCCCCAAAAAAAAAAAAAAAAAAAACAAACAGAAGAAAAACACAAACTCCATGAATCCACCCCAAAAGTCCAATTAAAACTACCTGAAGTACTCCAAAACCCGCAATTTACACTTTTCCACCATGATGACCATGGAAAACCCAATGAAACACAACAGAGACCCCAAAATACGTCAAAAACACCCCAAAAAATATCGGCATCACCCCCAAATCTGGAAGAAAATACGCCAAAACCATAGATCCACCCCAAAACCACCCTAAACCTACCTGATGTTCTCCAAAACCCACAATCCACTCCTATTTAACATAATGACCAACACGAACACAACAAAACCCAACGGAGACCCCAAAACACATCAAAAACACCCCAAAAAAGAACAGGTTCATGCCAAAAAATAGAAGAAAACCCCAAATACCATAGATCCACCCCAAAGACACCCTAAACCTACCTGATGTTCTCCAAAACCCACAATGTACCCTTTTCCACCATGATGACCAATGAGAACGCAAATAAACCCAACAGAGACCCCAAAACACGTCTAAAACACCCCAAAAAATATCGGCATCACCCCCAAATCTGGAAGCAAATACGCCAAAACCATAGATCCACCCCAAAACCACCCTAAACCTACCTGATCTTCTCCAAAACCCACAATCCACTCCTATTTAACATAATGACCAACAAGAACACAACAAAACCTAATGGAGACCCCAAAACACGTCAAAAACACCCCAAAAAATATCGGCATCACCCCCAAAACTGGAAGAAAATACACCAAAACCATAGATCCACACCAAAACCACCCTAAACCTACCTGATGTTCTCCAAAACCCACAATGTACCCTTTTCCACCATGATGACCAACAAGAACACAACAAAACCCAACGGAGACACCAAAAAACGTCAAAAACACCCCAAACAAGAACGGCATCACCCCCAAATCTGGAAGAAAATACGCCAAAACCATAGATCCACCCCAAAACCACCCTAAACCTACCTGATCTTCTCCAAAACCCACAATCCACTCCTATTTAACATAATGACCAACAAGAACACAACAAAACCTAATGGAGACCCCAAAACACGTCAAAAACACCCCAAAAAATATCGGCATCACCCCCAAAACTGGAAGAAAATCCGCCAAAACCATAGATCCACCCCAAAACCACCCTAAACCTACCTGATGTTCTCCAAAACCCACAATTTACCCTTTTCCAACACGATGACCAACGAGAACCCAACAAAACCCAACAGAGACCCCAAAAAACGTCAAAAACACCCCAAAAAATATCGGCATCACCCCCAAAACTGGAAGAAAATACGCCAAAACCATAGATCCACCCCAAAACCACCCTAAACCTACCTGATGTTCTCCAAAACCCACAATTTACCCTTTTCCAACACGATGACCAATGAGAACCCAACAAAACCCAACGGAGACCCCAAAACACGTCAAAAACAACACAAAAAAGAACAGGATCACGCCAAAAAAAAACAGAAGAAAACCCCAAATACCATAGATCCACCCCAAAACCACCCTAAACCTACCTGATGTTCTCCTAATCCCAAAGCACACTCCCAACCACCATAAAACGCATTAGGAACTCAACGAAACGCAACGGAAACCCCAAAACACTTCAAAATCACACGAAGAAAGGAGAGGATCACTCTCCAAAATAGAAGAAAAGCCCAAATACCATGAATCCACGCGAAAAGTCCCCCTAAACCTACCTGAAGTTCTCCAAAACCCACAATTTACACTTTTCCACCATAATGACCAACGAGAACCCAACAAAACCCAACAGAGACCCCAAAAACCTTTAAAAACACCCCAAACAAGAATGGCATCACCCCCAAAACTGGAAGAAAATCCCCCAAAACCATAGATCCACCCCAAAACCACCCTAAACCTACCTGATCTTCTCCAAAACCCACAATTTACTATTTTCCACCATGATGACCATGGAAAACCCAATGAAACACAACGGAGACCCCAAAACACGTCAAAAACACCCCCAAAAATATCGGCATCACCCCCAAAACTGGAAGAAAATCCCCCAAAACCATAGATCCACCCCAAAACCACCCTAAACCTACCTGATCTTCTCCAAAACCCACAATCCACTCCTATTTAAAATAATGACCAACAAGAACACAACAAAACCCAACGGAGACCCCAAAACACGTCCAAAACACCCCAAACAAGAACAGGATCACCCCAAAACGAAATAACAACCCAAATACCATGAATCCACCCCAAACGTCCCCCTTAACCTACCTGATGTTCTCCAAAACCCACAATTTACCATTTTCCAACATGATGACAACGGAAAACGCAAATAAACCCAACAGAGACCCCAAAACACGTCAAAAACACCACAAAAAAAAGAACAGGATCACCCCCCAAAAAAAACAGAAGAAAACCCCAAATACCATAGATGCACCCCCAAACCACCCTAAACCTACCTGATGTTCACCAGAACCAACTATTTACCATTTTCCACACTGATGACCAACAAGAACCCAACTAAAATCCAACGGAGACCCCAAAACACGTCAAAAACACGCCAAAAAGGAACTGGATCAGAAGAAAAAAACCCAAAACCATGATTTTCCCCCAAAAACCACCCTAAGCTCACCTGATCTTCTCCAAAACCCACAATCCACTCCCATTGACCTTAACGACAAACGACAACCCAACGAAACCCAAAGGAGACCCCAAAACATGTCAAAAACACACCAAAAAGAACAAGATCACCCCAAAAAAAAAAAAAAAAAAAAAACAAACAGAAGAAAAACACAAACTCCATGAATCCACCCCAAAAGTCCAATTAAAACTACCTGAAGTTCTCCAAAACCCGCAATTTACCCTTTTCCACCATGATGACCATGGAAAACCCAATGAAACACAACAGAGACCCCAAAATACGTCAAAAACACCCCAAAAAATATCGGCATCACCCCCAAATCTGGAAGAAAATACGCCAAAACCATAGATCCACCCCAAAACCACCCTAAACCTACCTGATCTTCTCCAAAACCCACAATCCAATCCTATTTAACATAATGACCAACAAGAACACAACAAAACCCAACGGAGACCCCAAAACACATCAAAAACACCCCAAAAAAGACCAGGTTCATGCCAAAAAAGAGAAGAAAACCCCAAATACCATAGATCCACCCCAAAGACACCCTAAACCTACCTGATGTTCTCCAAAACCCACAATGTACCCTTTTCCACCATGATGACCAATGAGAACGCAAATAAACCCAACAGAGACCCCAAAACACGTCTAAAACACCCCAAAAAATATCGGCATCACCCCCAAATCTGGAAGCAAATACGCCAAAACCTTAGATCCACCCCAAAACCACCCTAAACCTACCTGATCTTCTCCAAAACCCACAATCCACTCCTATTTAACATAATGACCAACAAGAACACAACAAAACCTAATGGAGACCCCAAAACACGTCAAAAACACCCCAAAAAATATCGGCATCACCCCCAAAACTGGAAGAAAATACACCAAAACCATAGATCCACCCCAAAACCACCCTAAACCTACCTGATGTTCTCCAAAACCCACAATGTACCCTTTTCCACCATGATGACCAACAAGAACACAACAAAACCCAACGGAGACCCCAAAACACGTCAAAAACACACCAAACAAGAACGGGATCACACAAAACACTGGAAGAAAATCCCCCAAAACCATAGATCCACCCCAAAACCACCCTAAACCTACCTGATCTTCTCCAAAACCCACAATCCACACCTATTTAACATAATGACAAACAAGAACACAACAAAACCTAATGGAGACCCCAAAACACGTCAAAAACACCCCAAAAAATATCGGCATCACCCCCAAAACTGGAAGAAAATCCCCCAAAACCATAGATCCACCCCAAAACCACCCTAAACCTACCTGATCTTCTCCAAAACCCACAATCCACACCTATTTAACATAATGACCAACAAGAACACAACAAAACCCAACGGAGACCCCAAAACACATCAAAAACACCCCAAAAAAGAACAGGTTCATGCCAAAAAAGAGAAGAAAACCCCAAATACCATAGATCCACCCCAAAGACACCCTAAACCTACCTGATCTTCTCCAAAACCCACAATTTACCCTTTTCCACCATGATGACCAACGAGAACCCAACCAAACCCAACAGAGACCCCAAAAAACCTTAAAAAACACCCCAAACAAGAATGGCATCACCCCCAAAACTGGAAGAAAATCCCCCAAAACCATAGATCCACCCCAAAACCACCCTAAACCTACCTGATCTTCTTCAAAACCCACAATCCACACCTATTTAACATAAAGACCAACAGGAACACAACAAAACCCAACGGAGACCCCAAAACACGTCAAATACACCCAGAAAAAAAGAACAGGATCACGCCAAAAAATAGAAGAAAACTCCAAATACCATAGATCCACCCCAAAACCACCCTAAACCTACCTGATGTTCTCCTAATCCCAAAGCACACTCCCAACCACCATAAAACGCATTAGGAACTCAACGAAACGCAACGGAAACCCCAAAACACTTCAAAATCACCCGAAGAAAGGAGAGGATCACTCCCCCAAAAAGAAGAAAACCCCAAATACCATGAATCCACGTGAAAACTCCCCCTAAACCTACCTGATGTTCTCCAAAACCCACAATTTACCCTTTTCCAACACGATGACCAACGAGAACCCAACAAAACCCAACAGAGACCCCAAAAAACGTCAAAAACACCCCAAACAAGAACGGCATCACCCCCAAAACTGGAAGAAAATACGCCAAAACCATAGATCCACCCCAAAACCACCCTAAACCTACCTGATGTTCTCCAAAACCCACAATCCACTCCTATTTAACATAATGACAAACAAGAACCCAACAAAACCCAACAGAGACCCCAAAAAACGTCAAAAACACCCCAAAAAATATCGGCATCACCCCCAAAACTGGAAGAAAATACGCCAAAACCATAGATCCACCCCAAAACCACCCTAAACCTACCTGATGTTCTCCAAAACCAACAATTTACCCTTTTCCAACACGATGACCAACGAGAACCCAACAAAACCCAACAGAGACCCCAAAAAACGTCAAAAACACCCCAAACAAGAACGGCATCACCCCCAAAACTGGAAGAAAATCCGCCAAAACCATAGATCCACCCCAAAACCACCCTAAACCTACCTGATGTTCTCCAAAACCCACAATCCACTCCTATTTAACATAATGACAAACAAGAACCCAACAAAACCCAACAGAGACCCCAAAACACGTCAAAAACACCCCAAAAATATCGGCATCACCCCCAAAACTGGAAGAAAATACGCCAAAACCATAGATCCACCCCAAAACCACCCTAAACCTACCTGATGTTCTCCAAAACCCACAATTTATTCTTTTCCACCATAATGACCAACGAGAACACAACAAAACCAAACAGAGACCCCAAAACAAGTCAAAAACAACGCAAAAAAGAACAGGATCACGCCAAAAAAACAGAAGAAAACCCCAAATACCATAGATCCACCCCAAAACCACCCTAAACCTACCTGATGTTCTCCAAAACCAACAATTTACTCTTTTCCAACACGCTGACCAACGAGAACCCAACAAAACCCAACAGAGACCCCAAAAAACGTCAAAAACACCCCAAACAAGAACGGCATCACCCCCAAAACTGGAAGAAAATCCGCCAAAACCATAGATCCACCCCAAAACCACCCTAAACCTACCTGATCTTCTCCAAAACCCACAATCCACTCCTATTTAACATAATGACCAACAAGAACACAACAAAACCCAACGGAGACCCCAAAACACGTCAAAAACACCCCAAAAAAGAACAGGATCACGCCAAAAAATAGAAGAAAACCCCAAATACCATAGATCCACCCCAAAACCACCCTAAAACCTACCTGATGTTCTCCAAAACCCACAATCCACTCCTATTTAACATAATGACAAACAAGAACCCAACAAAACCTAATGGAGACCCCAAAACACGTCAAAAACACCCCAAAAAATATCGGCATCACCCCCAAAACTGGAAGAAAATACGCCAAAACCATAGATCCAACCCAAAACCACACTAAACCTACCTGATGTTCTCCAAAACCCACTATTTACCCTTTTCCAACACGATGACCAACGAGAACCCAACAAAACCCAACAGAGACCCCAAAAAACGTCAAAAACACCCCAAACAAGAACGGCATAACCCCCAAAACTGGAAGAAAATCCGCCAAAACCATAGATCCACCCCAAAACCACCCTAAACCTACCTGATGTTCTCCAAAACCCACAATCCACTCCTATTTAACATAATGACAAACAAGAACCCAACAAAACCCAACAGAGACCCCAAAAAACGTCAAAAACACCCCAAAAAATATCGGCATCACCCCCAAAACTGGAAGAAAATACGCCAAAACCATAGATCCACCCCAAAACCACCCTAAACCTACCTGATGTTCTCCAAAACCCACAATTTATCCTTTTCCACCATAATGACCAACGAGAACACAACAAAACCCAACGGAGACCCCAAAACACGTCAAAAACAACACAAAAAAGAACAGGATCACGCCAAAAAAAACAGAAGAAAACCCCAAATACCATAGATCCACCCCAAAACCACCCTAAACCTACCTGATGTTCTCCAAAACCAACAATTTACTCTTTTCCAACACGATGACCAACGAGAACCCAACAAAACCCAACAGAGACCCCAAAAAACGTCAAAAACACCCCAAACAAGAACGGCATCACCCCCAAAACTGGAAGAAAATCCGCCAAAACCATAGATCCACCCAAAACCACCCTAAACCTACCTGATGTTCTCCAAAACCCACAATTTACCCTTTTCCAACACGATGACCAACGAAAACCCAACAAAACCCAACGGAGACCCCAAAACACGTCAAAAACAACACAAAAAAGAACAGGATCACGCCAAAAAAACAGAAGAAAACCCCAAATACCATAGATCCACCCCAAAACCACCCTAAACCTACCTGATGTTCTCCTAATCCCAAAGCACACTCCCAACCACCATAAAACGCATTAGGAACTCAACGAAACGCAACGGAAACCCCAAAACACTTCAAAATCACACGAAGAAAGGAGAGGATCACTCTCCCAAAATAGAAGAAAAGCCCAAATACCATGAATCCACGCGAAAAGTCCCCCTAAACCTACCTGAAGTTCTCCAAAACCCACAATTTACACTTTTCCACCATGATGACCAACGAGAACCCAACAAAACCCAACAGAGACCCCAAAAACCTTTAAAAACACCCCAAACAAGAATGGCATCACCCCCAAAACTGGAAGAAAATCCCCCAAAACCATAGATCCACCCCAAAACCACCCTAAACCTACCTGATCTTCTCCAAAACCCACAATTACTATTTTCCACCATGATGACCATGGAAAACCCAATGAAACACAACGGAGACCCCAAAACACGTCAAAAACACCCCCAAAAATATCGGCATCACCCCCAAAACTGGAAGAAAATCCCCCAAAACCATAGATCCACCCAAAACCACCCTAAACCTACCTGATCTTCTCCAAAACCCACAATCCACTCCTATTTAAAATAATGACCAACAAGAACACAACAAAACCCAACGGAGACCCCAAAACACGTCCAAAACACCCCAAACAAGAACAGGATCACCCCAAAACGAAATAACAACCCAAATACCATGAATCCACCCCAAACGTCCCCCTTAACCTACCTGATGTTCTCCAAAACCCACAATTTACCATTTTCCAACATGATGACAACGGAAAACGCAAATAAACCCAACAGAGACCCCAAAACACGTCAAAAACACCACAAAAAAAAGAACAGGATCACCCCCCAAAAAAAAACAGAAGAAAACCCCAAATACCATAGATGCACCCCCAAACCACCCTAAACCTACCTGATGTTCACCAGAACCAACTATTTACCATTTTCCACACTGATGACCAACAAGAACCCAACTAAAATCCAACGGAGACCCCAAAACACGTCAAAAACATGCCAAAAAGGAACTGGATCAGAAGAAAAAAACCCAAAACCATGATTTTCCCCCAAAAACCACCCTAAGCTCACCTGATCTTCTCCAAAACCCACAATCCACTCCCATTGACCTTAACGACAAACGACAACCCAACGAAACCCAAAGGAGACCCCAAAACATGTCAAAAACACACCAAAAAGAACAAGATCACCCCAAAAAAAAAAAAAAAAAAAAAAACAAACAGAAGAAAAACACAAACTCCATGAATCCACCCCAAAAGTCCAATTAAAACTACCTGAAGTACTCCAAAACCCGCAATTTACACTTTTCCACCATGATGACCATGGAAAACCCAATGAAACACAACAGAGACCCCAAAATACGTCAAAAACACCCCAAAAAATATCGGCATCACCCCCAAATCTGGAAGAAAATACGCCAAAACCATAGATCCACCCCAAAACCACCCTAAACCTACCTGATGTTCTCCAAAACCCACAATCCACTCCTATTTAACATAATGACCAACACGAACACAACAAAACCCAACGGAGACCCCAAAACACATCAAAAACACCCCAAAAAAGAACAGGTTCATGCCAAAAAATAGAAGAAAACCCCAAATACCATAGATCCACCCCAAAGACACCCTAAACCTACCTGATGTTCTCCAAAACCCACAATGTACCCTTTTCCACCATGATGACCAATGAGAACGCAAATAAACCCAACAGAGACCCCAAAACACGTCTAAAACACCCCAAAAAATATCGGCATCACCCCCAAATCTGGAAGCAAATACGCCAAAACCATAGATCCACCCCAAAACCACCCTAAACCTACCTGATCTTCTCCAAAACCCACAATCCACTCCTATTTAACATAATGACCAACAAGAACACAACAAAACCTAATGGAGACCCCAAAACACGTCAAAAACACCCCAAAAAATATCGGCATCACCCCCAAAACTGGAAGAAAATACACCAAAACCATAGATCCACCCCAAAACCACCCTAAACCTACCTGATGTTCTCCAAAACCCACAATGTACCCTTTTCCACCATGATGACCAACAAGAACACAACAAAACCCAACGGAGACACCAAAAAACGTCAAAAACACCCCAAACAAGAACGGCATCACCCCCAAATCTGGAAGAAAATACGCCAAAACCATAGATCCACCCCAAAACCACCCTAAACCTACCTGATCTTCTCCAAAACCCACAATCCACTCCTATTTAACATAATGACCAACAAGAACACAACAAAACCTAATGGAGACCCCAAAACACGTCAAAAACACCCCAAAAAATATCGGCATCACCCCCAAAACTGGAAGAAAATCCGCCAAAACCATAGATCCACCCCAAAACCACCCTAAACCTACCTGATGTTCTCCAAAACCCACAATTTACCCTTTTCCAACACGATGACCAACGAGAACCCAACAAAACCCAACAGAGACCCCAAAAAACGTCAAAAACACCCCAAAAAATATCGGCATCACCCCCAAAACTGGAAGAAAATACGCCAAAACCATAGATCCACCCCAAAACCACCCTAAACCTACCTGATGTTCTCCAAAACCCACAATTTACCCTTTTCCAACACGATGACCAATGAGAACCCAACAAAACCCAACGGAGACCCCAAAACACGTCAAAAACAACACAAAAAAGAACAGGATCACGCCAAAAAAAAACAGAAGAAAACCCCAAATACCATAGATCCACCCCAAAACCACCCTAAACCTACCTGATGTTCTCCTAATCCCAAAGCACACTCCCAACCACCATAAAACGCATTAGGAACTCAACGAAACGCAACGGAAACCCCAAAACACTTCAAAATCACACGAAGAAAGGAGAGGATCACTCTCCAAAATAGAAGAAAAGCCCAAATACCATGAATCCACGCGAAAAGTCCCCTAAACCTACCTGAAGTTCTCCAAAACCCACAATTTACACTTTTCCACCATGATGACCAACGAGAACCCAACAAAACCCAACAGAGACCCCAAAAACCTTTAAAAACACCCCAAACAAGAATGGCATCACCCCCAAAACTGGAAGAAAATCCCCCAAAACCATAGATCCACCCCAAAACCACCCTAAACCTACCTGATCTTCTCCAAAACCCACAATTTACTATTTTCCACCATGATGACCATGGAAAACCCAATGAAACACAACGGAGACCCCAAAACACGTCAAAAACACCCCCAAAAATATCGGCATCACCCCCAAAACTGGAAGAAAATCCCCCAAAACCATAGATCCACCCCAAAACCACCCTAAACCTACCTGATCTTCTCCAAAACCCACAATCCACTCCTATTTAAAATAATGACCAACAAGAACACAACAAAACCCAACGGAGACCCCAAAACACGTCCAAAACACCCCAAACAAGAACAGGATCACCCCAAAACGAAATAACAACCCAAATACCATGAATCCACCCCAAACGTCCCCCTTAACCTACCTGATGTTCTCCAAAACCCACAATTTACCATTTTCCAACATGATGACAACGGAAAACGCAAATAAACCCAACAGAGACCCCAAAACACGTCAAAAACACCACAAAAAAAAGAACAGGATCACCCCCCAAAAAAAACAGAAGAAAACCCCAAATACCATAGATGCACCCCCAAACCACCCTAAACCTACCTGATGTTCACCAGAACCAACTATTTACCATTTTCCACACTGATGACCAACAAGAACCCAACTAAAATCCAACGGAGACCCCAAAACACGTCAAAAACACGCCAAAAAGGAACTGGATCAGAAGAAAAAAACCCAAAACCATGATTTTCCCCAAAAACCACCCTAAGCTCACCTGATCTTCTCCAAAACCCACAATCCACTCCCATTGACCTTAACGACAAACGACAACCCAACGAAACCCAAAGGAGACCCCAAAACATGTCAAAAACACACCAAAAAGAACAAGATCACCCCAAAAAAAAAAAAAAAAAAACAAACAGAAGAAAAACACAAACTCCATGAATCCACCCCAAAAGTCCAATTAAAACTACCTGAAGTTCTCCAAAACCCGCAATTTACCCTTTTCCACCATGATGACCATGGAAAACCCAATGAAACACAACAGAGACCCCAAAATACGTCAAAAACACCCCAAAAAATATCGGCAACACCCCCAAATCTGGAAGAAAATACGCCAAAACCATAGATCCACCCCAAAACCACCCTAAACCTACCTGATCTTCTCCAAAACCCACAATCCAATCCTATTTAACATAATGACCAACAAGAACACAACAAAACCCAACGGAGACCCCAAAACACATCAAAAACACCCCAAAAAAGACCAGGTTCATGCCAAAAAAGAGAAGAAAACCCCAAATACCAT
>NW_028181026.1:0-43265 GCF_964211825.1 Aythya ferina
GATGAAATTTGTGTGTCAGCTCATCTAACCATAGCAAATGCAGGATTGGTTGCAATTGCATGTTTGCAAGTATTTTGAGTAAATTCAATAATCATCATTGCCTTGTTTTCTTCCTCATTTCTTTCTGTTCAACACTCAGATTAATCTCTCCCTTCTTATATTTTCTCACCCTGAGGATCAAGGTTTTGTCACTAATATGGTTTAATACCTGCTTCATTACCCATTTCTTCTTCTCTTATCCATCCCGTTAAAACTGGCTAATTAAATCCTCTTTTGTCTATAACACCCCTTGCTATGGACTTCTTGGTAATTTCTCCTTGCCTTGCCTACACTATTTTGCCATCACCTCTGATTGCAGGCTCCATAAGACCTGCTTACTAGCCTGTGCTGCAGAACATGCATGGAGTCGAATGGGAACCATCCAAATATAAGGGAGTCAGTTTTTTTTTTTTTTTCTTTTTCTTTCTTTCTTGATGAACACCTTTTAATGCATGCCTCTTTTTTAGCTCATTGCATAAAGGTTTATTTTTTTCTAATTATTTTCTTCTTTGATTTGGAGAGGATTGCATGGGCTTTAGTGGTTTACCTGTTACTTTCCTTTCTGCACAATAGCAATGAGCAACTTTAAATAAAAAGTCTGGTTTTTAGTTAACTTGTTGACTAGCTTCAGACATACGTACACAAGGGTAACAATTTGCTCTTGGAAGAATCTACATGGCATATATTCAGATGGCTTAAATTCCTTGAATAACATTTTAAGCATATGAAAGAACATGCTCCTTAGTAAGCATTAGGGAACATGACATTTGCATTTCAGATGTCAGTATTTTCTGCTGTTACCTTGGCACCAAAGAATAGACAGTGTTGCCACAATTTATCCAAAAGCTTAAAATGTTTTGGCTTTTACTTATTTAAAAATGTTGATGGGGTTCTGTTTGCCTTTTCCAGAAAATGCTCTACTGAGGAGGAAATCAACCATAAAAAGGTTTGGAAAGGTAAATGTTTTGACAGAGTCATAACCTTTCCTTACATGCTTACAAGAAAAGTTATTACAGACTTCAATGTGGGGGTGCAATAGACCCAGTGAAATAAGGATGATTTTCAACAAATAAATAATCAGAGGTACCACAGGACTGCTCTTGCCTTTCATGCAGGCAATAAGTCTTGAATGAAGTCCCCTGCAGAAGCCAAAGCAAGAGCTAACGGATATAATTGACCCTATCACAATTCAAATTTCCTGGCTGATTTGATGTAGAAGGTTTGGATCAAAAGTATTGAAGCAGGATAACAGGTTTGGATCAATGCTTCTTAATATTACTGTAACAGGAGAACATCAAAATTCCTGTAAATATTTCTCATGCAGTTGCCAGTAATTATCCATATAAACCACAAACAAATAGCTTTAAAACTCACTATAATTTAAAACACGAAATCAAGTACCTTGCCTATGTTTCTCACTTGTCCCGAGCTTTTATCTTTCTCTCTTTTCCCTACTGCAGTCTATTTTTGTATTTCCTGCATCTCTTTTCCTTTGGTCTTTATCTGATCGCACATTTGTTTTTGAATGCCAGTCATTCCTCAGGTCTGTGGTCTCCTTAGGGCCTTCCATTTAAGTGACAAATGGGGTGCAATGCATGGAAATGGGGCTGTAGCAAGTGGATCTATAAAGTAATTGCAAAACATGTCATGTTGCTTCTTTGAAGAAGGCTGGGATATACAGCAATGACTAGTAAAGTGAGGCCCTTGTTTTTGGAAAGGCAATATTTTGCCTGTGTGGGAAAGCCACCCAACCTGGTTGTGTGATAAAGGGCAGCCCAGCTTTCCTTCAAAAGTGTCACAGATTGCTTGTTCAGCACCCAGGTGCATGGGCTGTGCAGGAGAACACATGCACATGAAGGTCTGCAACTGTCCTAGCCCAAGGATTGTCACAGTGAAAACCTTCAGAGGATGTTAAACATGTCCAAAAAGTTGTGTCTGTTCCCCACGAGTATTACGTCCCATGCCTTTGTGCATTGGCTTTGTAGGTCAGCAGAACTAACTGCAGCTCACTGATTTCTCACTTCTATAAAGAAACAAGGGATTTTTCCTTGTTACCTAAGTGCTTAAATAATCAGAGTACTCCTTAGTGATATGCAGTATGACCAGAAATGCCTTGTTGGACGTAGATGAAGTACTTTTGAGTTTTGGTTATTAATAAGTCTCCACAGCCAGTTGTTTCTTATATTCTAGTATATGTACTCACCTAAAGGCTGCCAGAAAGGGCAGAAAGCAGCAACCAGCTTTCTGAAAAGTCCTAAGCTACAAAGTCTGTTCTGCCATGGGAATATCATATTTCTGGTGAGTTGTATTTGTTGTACATCCAGTGAGTCAAATGTCATGTTTCCAGGGAGTGTGCTCTGTTACTGGAGACCTGGGGATTGTTTGTGTCATCCAGCCCTTCCCAAAACCAGCCATGGGAGGAGCCTGAAGGTGAACCAGGTACAAGGGGCTTTTTGTCACCTGTGCAAATTTTAACTCATCAAGATGCAAAAGAGGAGGTGAACAAATTCCACCTTCTAGATGGAGGGTTTTCTCCATCTGACACAGATGCCTAAAGAATCCCAACACAAATCTGCAAACTGCACAGATAAGTATTTCTCTAATTGGGGAAATATTATAACATGTTTAACTTGGAAAATGAATTGCTGGTAATGAAAAATACAAATATTTTGAAGAGCAGAAAAAAAAACACAACAAAAAACAAGAAGTAACTAAACAGAACTATCAGTAATAGTAAAAAGCTAATTAGCTATGAAATTGAGAAAAAATATCTACAGAATTTGAAAAGGAAAAATTCCATTTCAAGAATTTGAAAGAGCAGCACCTTATTAAACAAAAAGGCCCTCTCAGAAGGATTTTGGTACAGACATAATTCAGGAAAAAATGAATTCATTTAAGGCACTTCCTTAATCATAAGATTCTGTCTTACAGGAGAAACGAGACCTACAAAAATAATTAGGGGCATGGAGTGAATTCATTTACAAGGCGAAAGATAACTAGTTATCTTTGGTAGGTGATGATTAAGAGTGGGAGAGGGATGCATAATAAGAATTTACAAATATTAGAAGCATAAATATACAAAAAGCATATTATGAATATGCAGTGAAGTATTTTTAAATCCAAGGACCAGTGTTTGGGCTGTAGGTGACATACTTTCTAAGGGAAAAAATACACAATATAAAGCCTTTCTCTAGGTAGGTTAACAGTTCAAATCTGTCCCTGGCATGACATGGCTTTATTATCTAAAGGCTACTTACGACCGTGCTTGAAATAAATTTACTTCTGTTTCATCAGAAAGTGTCTTCATTACAAAGCCTGAAGGCTGGACCAGTGCTGCTGCTCACTGCCTCAGCAGTTCCCACTGCTTCTGCAAGGCACCAATGAAGCACACTTCCCCTGGCCACTGGGGACATGGGGTTGTTGGTGTGAGAGGGGCTGGGAGCCTTGCACCACCCCCTGTGCTTGCACATTTACTGTGCACAAAGAAGTTTGTCCCCAGCCAGCATCAGGATCCTATGTGTGATGCACTGGGCAGGTAAATAGTGACCCACACAGTGATTATATGGACCCAGATTTCTGCAAATATTACATATTCATGAAAGGCAATGGGTAAGTCTTTTCAGAAACAGATTTTCATTAATTGCATTGACATGTAGAGTGATGGATATGAAATTTCAGACAGATGAAAAAATGTACTATGATCCTCTCTCATATAATCCTAAAATTTCAGCATAACAGGAGTTCTGTGCACCTCACTGACTCCCAGACCAGCATGAGGATTTATTGAAAGCATCTCTGCTCAAGGACTGATCCGTCTGCTGTACTGGGCAATGCCAGCATGACAAAGGAGTACCACAAGCTGGTGCTCTCCTTGCTCGCTTGGCTCACCACCAAACCAGAGGTTTCCAGCTGTAGCAACTGTTGAGGTGTGTAATCACAGCTGAACTCCTTGTGCAGCCGGGATGTTTCACAATGGCTACAGGCTGCATCATTGGTATGGCCATCCAGAAGAAGGGCTAAGAAAACAATAAAACAATAATGAACAGCACTGTGAGGTAGTTTGGATGCTGCTAGCAACATCTGTAAGTGAATTCATGTGTTCTCTTACAGCAGACTGGTAAGCATTCCCTGCAGCAGAAATAAAAGCTGTTTTTTGAGCTGCCTCATCTCTGATAAAGAAAATCTGCTGTGTATACCCATACTAATCCCAGTGACATGAAACATTCTTCTCAGAAGTGTTGCACATCAATTTTATTTAGAATGGGGAGAGCAACTAACTCGTCTGCTGAATGTGGGAGAGCTTTGTGGCTTTTCCTTCTGCTGCACAATAACACAAATTCAATGTCTTCGAACTCTTCAGGTAGATATTGTTTCACTGTGAAAGGTTACTGAAACTTGGAGTTTCTGAGAAAATGTGTTTGATGATAATTAAATACATCCGAGTAGGAATAAGCTTATCTCCTCCAAGAAATAAGCAGTACATTTAATTTCCCAGTCCTCAGGTTCCTTTCCAGACCATAACATGTATGCTCCTTTTAAGCAGAAGTCTCCACTGATTTGGGCTTTACTGTCTTTAATCAAGCAAATCCACCCCTGCCTCAATTAAGACCTGAAGAATTAGCACTTAATGTCAGAAAAGTGTATATTTTAATTTCATCTACAGTGCATAAATTGATTACATAAGGCAGCCTGTTCCCCCAGTCTCCAGCCCTTCTCCTGCTTCCTCCATCCTCCCATTTGAGGAATATGGCTTGGAGCAGGAAAGGTTAGGATTTTGATACCTGTGTCAATGAACTCTTTTGAAATATGACACAAGGCACAAGGTCTCTTTTTTTCTTATAGTTTTAAAAATCAGAATACATATATATATATATATTTAATTTCTCTTCCTTCTTTTAAAAGGAAGGTGTAAGAATACAGGGATCTTTGACTGCTACTGGTATGTCAAACACAGATTTTCTGGAATTTCCCCTAAAATGTCAGAGTTTGTTTGTTTGTTTTGTTTTATTTTGTTTTGTTTTACTCTTTCCAGAATGCTGTGGTTCAGGAAATGGGGAGAGATTGTTCTCTGTCCCACCTGTGAATGAATGCCAATATCTACTGGCTGGGTGTGTTAAAGCAAAGATAAGTTGTTATGGTTTGCAGACTCTCTTTTGTTGCCAGATGCAGTCCTAATACTTACTGTACTAGCTGTTTTTCCTCTGCAAAGGTGGTGGTAAGCATGTGGAGATGATTTAAAATGGCATACCTGTCTTGACTTGAAAATAGTTCATCTAGTTCCTTTACACCATATGAAGATTTTCTGAAGAACTGCTTCTCTGTTTTTGGGCAAGCTGGATGTTTGATAACAATGGGAAAAAGAAAGGGTTCTTACCCATTTCACTCAGTTTTATCACATATAGCATATTAATGCTTGTACTGCTGAAGCCTTCTCTTTCAGTTCTTTGCTGTCAATACATTTAAAACCCAGCATCTAGTGGTAAAAGCCAATTAAATACCAAATTCACTTGTCAGAGCATTCCCTCTATGTGTCTGCCATGTTCTGGAGCCAAGTTCTTCAGTTTCTTGGTTTCAGTCCAAGAGGAAACATTAACAATAAATAACTATGTAGATCTGTATGCTGGGAATTAAAACAGTATCTATTAAGGGCACTCCATGAAAATGATCTTGAAATACATTATGTGAAAATTAAATAAAACCTGTAAGAACATTAAAGCTCCCAAGAAATAAAAGGAATGACTCCTGAGAAGAACTGTAAATGAGGTGCCCGGTGTTTTTAAACTGTTCAGATTTTTTGGCAGCTTACACAGTAAGTCAGTGCTATAAATCAGAGATTTCCAAACAACTTTCAATTGCCTTTAAGCACATTTTGGACTTGGTTCTCACTGTGGACAAATGTCATGGAGGAGGAGAAATCTGGCTCAAAACTAGTGAAGTATGAGCATTGAAAACGCTTAAATATGCACAATATGTGACTTTCTATTATATTTCTAACAACATTTCAAGGTTGGATACATAATTCATGGCATTTCTGATGTCTTGAGAGAAAGTAGATTGGTGTAAAATTTCTGGATCAGCATATTTTGGCTTGGGAATATACCCATACCTCTGAAACTTTTTCAGTTCCCTTAAAACTATTATGAATATAACACTCCAGTGCTACGATCCAAAGCCCACTGAAAAACCATTCCACTTATTCCAAAATGTCATCTGAATCTGCCTGCACTGTTCAACAGAAGGGATTCATTCCTCATGTTGAGTGGGCCGTGTAGAAATGTAAGGCAGTGCAGCAGCATCCATTTCAGTGATCTGCTTCTCCAGAAAGAAACAACATCTCCTTTGAATGAGGACCTCACTCTTTGGGGGTTTTATTGTTGCATTATTCACTGCTGTTGTAGCTCAAGACACTGTGGCAGGCCCCATACTGGGCACGCACTCTTGGTTGGCCACCACACAAGCCCTGTTTTTAAGGTGACATGTGGACAACATTGCTCGTGCCTTCAGCCCACAGGCTGCTGGCATGTGGCTGGCAGAGCATCCTCTGTTCTTGTCCTGCAGCCAGACTACTGGACTCGCAGAAAAGTTTCTTGAAGAAAGAAAATCTCAGTGTCAGCAAACCTCTCTGATTATTTTTTTTCTCTTGGGTGCTTTGAATCTGCTCATTTTTTTGTTGTAGAAGAAGAAGAGCGAGCGTGTAGCTGTATACATCTCCGACTTGCTCAGTGCAGAGGTCAGCCAGAGCTGAAGCACGACCCCAGCACACAATCAATTCCCCAGCACCCAGCCGAAAGCGAAGACCCATGCAAACACTCGAGCTGCAGCCCCTTTTATCAGGCTCTCAGCGCCGTGTCAGCCAGGTCTGCTGCTGCACCAGGCTGACTGACTGCTGGGGGCATGTCCCCATCCCCTGTCTCCTGTCCCCATTGCTCTCCATCGTGCTGTGCTCGGCTGGAGATACTCGGGGAGGCCCTCCAAGGCAGGCCTGGCTGCGGTGGGGAGACCACGTGGCAAGGAGCTGCTGTTGTTCTCGGCTCTCCACACACAGGGTTTGAGGCAGAAAAGAAAAGAAGAAAGGAAGAGGGAGTGCTGTGACCGTCAGTAGTGCGCTGCATGCTCGAGGCTTGGAAAAAAAAGGAAAATAAGGAATAGGTAATGTCCTTAGCCTCGGGAATGAAATATTCCTTTAATAACTGTTTTCCTCTGCTACTCTTACAGCAGTTTCAGTCTTGTGATTTTCTACTCATCGCTGGTGGACTAGGGCAAAACAGGGCCAGTCAAGTGCCCGTTCCCTCTCCCACATAACCCTGGAAGAGTCGGGTTCTCAGAGGACTTCCGGGCCCCCACGTCCCTCTGCTGGTACTCCCTCTTCTTCCTCTCCTCAACAGACTGATTTACAACCATGTAACTTTATAAATATACACCCTAGGGATTCATTAATCCAAATCCTCACCATTGTGCCTTATTTCTTGCCTGTATGGTGATGGTAAATAACAGCAGGGCCCAGTCCTGCAAGTTCTCCCCTTGCAAGGGAGGTGTCTGGGAGAACAAGGCTATCTGTATCAGCACAGGGAGTGCTCATATGAGCATGGCATGCATGAGTCTGTTCTAAATAACCCTCCTCTATAAGTACTATTAGCACTCAGGAGTGCCAAATTAAGAGCAATGTGAAATCTTTGCAAATAGTGACTAAATGATGGAGACAATAACGATGTAAATAACTTGGTAATTTAAATAGCGGGTTTATAAATAAACCAGAGTCAATATATATTCCTGCTGGTCTCTAAAGAAATTAGACCAGTAAATTCCTGTGAATCACGATAAGGAACATATTTTGTGCATTTAAAATAAATCTCAAAGCTGCATGATGAAGTACTTTTAATTATTGTAGAGTGGTACAAGCAGCAGCTTTATATATTATATCTCTCAAATCAATAACAAAAGAAGTGCTTTGCAGGAACTGATGCTGTACTTTTGCAAAAAAAAAAAAAAAAAAGAAGTTGTACTTCAAAAGAAAGAGTTGAATGCTAACCTTAATTTGTCCTTGCCAGCCATTTTATCTGCCACATATCTTAAAACATAGTTATCTTGTGAAGATATCACTATACTTAGAAGAATCTAGCACATTTTAAACTGGGTAAAAGTGTGGTGGGGTTTGCATTTTAGTTTTAAATTAAAGGAAAAAAAAAAAAACAGAAATACTGTAACTTTATAAGCAACATACATGGACGCAGAGATAATTTCTCTAAACACATTTTATTTAAAATATATGAAAGGGACTCTGCAAGGTGGGCACTTGAGAACAGTATTTTATTTTAAAAGAAGCTAAAAACTGCTCACAGTAGGCAAAATCCCCAAATGGAGCCTTTAGCCCATTGCATTCAGCAGGTAGCCTGGATTGTTAGCATAATAGTACAGCTCCGACAGTGACACTTGAAGCAAAACTTTATGCAATTTTAAAGACAGCTAAAAAAAATTAGATTTGATTCTTGCATTCCTGTTTTCAGACATGCCACTGGAAAAAACATGCCAATGTGTAGTCTTAGCAAACTGAGATCAGCAATCCAGAGTAATCTCTGAATGACTTTTATTCATGCAGCATGAACACTTGGATGATATTGGTCGTCTCCAAGGTCACCATAGATCCATTTTTCAGAAAATCTGTCTTGCCCTTGGCTTCATGTTCAGATGACCCTATCTGTCCCTCCATGGTGCCCCTCGCCCAGCCTGAGCTGCAGAAAGGGCAGGATGATCTATACATTTTTGAGTAGATCTTGTGGCTAACATTATCGTGTGAGAAAGTTCTTGATAATTTTAATGACTATAACAATTTAGGAAAAAGCCTCTGTTAGATCTCATTCCAATTTAGCATATTCTCAAGATTGCACCAAATAGCAAATGCCTGTGAAAAGGTGCCCTCTGACCAGCCTGTCCCACCCAGCCCAGGAGCCTTGTGCCCCTCTCCTCCTATAGGAGGTACAGCACTAAGGCAGCACCTTCCCTGAGAGGGGCTTGTGCTTTGGCCATGGGAGGGAAGGGCATTGATTTCAGCAGGCACATGGGGACAGCCACAGGAGCACCATCACAGCCTGGTGCATCGATCCTCACCTTCTGATAGAGACAGATGCACTGCTTCAGAGTGGAAGAGTTACCTGCTGAACAGCAGCTCTCTCTGCAGCTGCATCCCTTGCTCTGTTCAGCTGACAAGAGTTAGTGTGATTGCAGCAGCACGAGGTGACGTGCTTGCTGTTTGCAGAAAGCCGTGGGTTAAAGTATAGCTGACCTTCAAACCCCGGCAGCATTCACAGTGCTCTGCTGAAGCTAAATGCAAGGCTAATTTATGAATGGGGCAACTCATCAGCAGAATTTTAATGAATAAGCGATGTGCCCATTCATTATCTTTCCATTTCCAAGTGTTAATAAACAGCCCGATGATAATTAACTGAAATCCTACCTTTACAGAAAAGTGGCGCTTCATAAATACCAAATTGTGCTATTATAGTACATGTGTGCTGGGTTTCCATGAATATATAAATTCCACAATTACCTCTGGAAAAGCAGTTTAATAAAGAAGGGGCAAGTCATACAATAATTAAAATCTGAGAAACAAACAAAACGTCCTCCTGATTCAAAAATTCAATGACAGTAAACAGGGCAATGTAATCAGGAAAGAAAGCCCTGCCCTAATCAGCAGTGGTGATTTTTCACATAGCTCGAGAAGTGGCTGAGTGAGGGATGGTTAAACCCGTCTACAATCAGCCGAGGGAGGGTTTAAGACACTAAGTGTCAGAAATTTATGCCTGAGGAAGCAGAGCCTCAAGTCACACGATTATATCAGAAGGTCAGCTCTCTTTTGCAGAACAAACAGAAACCCCCAAATTTTCTAGCCTTCCTAGAAAATTACCCTGCAAAAGATGAACTGACCTTTACTGGTGTGGGGCTTTGCATACAGCTGAGAGAGAGGTGTGAGCTGCTTCTTTCATCTCAATAAGATGTTAATTCTAGTTTCCCATTTCCCAGAGGAAATGCCGGGTCCCAACAGAGCAGCCGGCTGTGGAAATGGGGTGGGCAGGGAGCAGGATGCTCCTGCAGCATGCAGGGTACCCCTGTGGTGGGAGAAGGGAGGAGGAGGATGCTGCCACAAAGGCCAGTTGTCCTCCAAATTGTGAGCTCCTTCCCTGGCCCCGGTGCTCCCTGGGCTATTCCAGCTGGAAGCACGCCTGCTAGCAGGGCACAAAGCCATGCCCAGGTGCTTGATGCGGCCGTCCCAGTATCTCCATCACCACGTGGGGTGGTGGGGGACACCTACAAAGCTGGCCTGTGACAGTGGGGCGAAGGGGTGGCAATGTGTTTTGGGCTCCTTCCCATCACAAGGAGGTGCCGTGCTCTCCTGGGGACAGCACTCCTTTACCAAAGGGAAATCCAGACTTCCCACTCCCAGGTGAGCAGAGATGCCCGACAGACAAGGAACAGCACTGGGACAGGAAAAGGGTGGAAAAGATTTTTTTTTTTTTTTTTTTTTCTCTTTATCCTGCCCACAGCAGGTGCCAGTGTTGATTCACAGCTCAGCCAGCCACGGTTGCTTAGCTATGCAGCTGCTGTCCCCCTGCTCCCCACACCTCCGTGCGGTTCCTGAAGCGAGGACTTCTCCAGCGAGGAAGCGCACCGGGCCTAGGAAGGCAACTTCCTTTGATGAGGACCTTTCAAACCTCTTTGACCTGACCTCACTGACAAAAGGGCCCTTCAAAGAAGATGAACTGTTTCATGTGGCAGCAATTTCTCATGTCAATCAAAAAGATTTTTTTTTTTTTCTTACAGCAACAACTCTCTATCCTTTCCCCACAAAATTATTCATTTTAATACAGCTATCCTCCTCTCTACAGTGAACACCCTTGGGTAGCATCTTCCAGTGTCTCACAGACATACTCTTCAGTTCCTATTTCCATATTTTATTTTCCTTAAAAGTGGGGAGGGGAGGAAGGAAATGAATTGCGTTTACTTTGATTAATATTCTTCTTTTGCATTTTTAAAACACACATTTTCTGAAGAGCAAGCTCCTTCATGAGCTCTGGTGGTCTTCTGGATATCTTTTGAGAAATAGATGCTCAACTTTCTCTCTCTCTCTCTCTTAATGGTAGAATATTTGACCTGTTGGCCTCAAAATTTTAACTCGGTTTTCTGCCTTAAAATATTGCTGCAGCAGTATTTGAACTTTCATGACATTGGGAGATAGAAGTCAGATAAATATTTCTGATGTTGAAGGAACTATTAAACTGCAACTTGGATCCATAAGCTTGAATGATATTTTAGCCAAGAAGGAAATACTATGGCTGCACAATTCAGAAGAAACCATAAAAGCCACTTAAAATGGCCTACAACAGATTTTCAGCACATGAAATTCTGAAATTGAAAGTCCATCCTCTTACATTCCTTCTGGGCTCAGAGGGACCCCTAGCCTACTCTCCAAGTCTGGAAACCTGTGCATCTTTGGGATGGAGAGATTTCCTTCCCAGTGATATAAAGCATCTGTCCTGATTCTTGAGCAGGAAATACAAAAGAGAGAAGGAGAAAAGAAATGCTCTAGTAGGTTAGTTTGGAAGAAAATAGTGTGTGCTCTTTAATCTGTTTAGGGATTTGGAACACCTCAAGAGCTTCAGCAGAGGTGGATGGATGGTCAGGAAGTCAATGAGGTGGTCAACTACACATCCACAGTTCAGTCACGTTGTCATTGTTCCAGGAATTTCCTTGCATTTCCACCTTCCACCATATGGCTGCCATTACCCCAAATGTGCAATACACATATGTCTTGGAGATGTTCATAAATAAAACTCCATGTGATGTCAGTAGTTAAAGCTATACAGCCATGTCCACCTTTTCAGATGCTTCTAATTTCATTATGCTTTGCCTCCTCCTTTTTTTCAGTGTTTTGACAAGTTGCTAAGTAATAATTTTATCTATTTATTCAGAAAATGAGTTGGCTTAGGTATTCTTTAAGATTAAGAAAATAAAACTTCCACTTTGTAAAATGAGAGCAAACTTGTAAATCCTAGTAGCTGGACATTTTTGAGAAAGGGAATGTGCAGGAGAACAAAATGTGCTACCTGTGAGCTGGTGTAAATGAGTTATGATTTGAAAAAAAAGGATAAGGCTTTTTTAAAAAATGTCCTTTTTTTTTGCATGCTCACTGTGTTTAATAGTAACAGGATGTGATCACATCTTGTGGTCCTGAGGGAATGTCTAGTGTAGAAGCGTGTAAATCATACTATGCCTTTCTCAGTGATCACTGGAGTTGTATGGAAAGCTTTCCACTACGCTGCCAGAAAGAAGCTTGTCACTGCCAGTGTCAAAGTCTGATCCGCATAACTCAGGAAATTTTACACAAAATGAAGCAGAAATTTCAATTGCAGGTTGTACCTCTTGAACACCCCAAGATGTCCTTGTACTCACGTGGCAGAATAGGTCTATTTCTGCCATTTTAAACGAATAAAAAAAAATTCATAAGAATTCTCTTAGATTATTAATGTTGCAAAATCAAAGGTTCAAAGGTTGAACAAAAGGGGTAAGGAAGGCAGCTCAAATTTAATTTTGGTCCCCAAACTAGGCTTTTCATTCCAGCGTGAAGCAGTTCAGCCTGAATCCCGGATTGCTCTGAACTGTGCTGATGGGTTATTGCAAGGTGTCTGCTGTCCTCAAACCCTGCAGGGCTCCACAGGTCACAGCTGAAGCAGGGAGTCCTGCTTCTACCCAGGGCTTGGGCAGAGCGATGCACAACACTGAATTTTTCACAGAGGGCAGCATTACTTCTTCCACTGCATTATCAATGCCTGAAGGAAACTGAGGATGGGCTTCAGTTGTTGAAGCTGATTTATGCACAGGCAAGAGCAACCTATTTGTGCCAGAATGGGCTAACCTAAAAACTTCTTTAAAGGGAAAACAGGCATTTGAAAGAGGCTGTAGCTCAGACCTTTTGTCAGAGCTTTTTGTTGCAGCTCTTCTTTGGAAAAGGAGGTATAGGACAGGAGTCAGATCTATAGTTTCCCCAGAAAAAAAAACTCAAACCTGCACTATCTGAGCTTTCACCCATCCCATCCCTAATATATATATTTTTAATCCAATGAAGATTGCCCGGCAGCAGCCATCGCACGTGGTATCTGGTCACCAGCTGGCCCAGCTGGGGCTGCTTGCTGACCACGCTGGGGACACAGCTACCCCCGAATGGCGGGGAGATGACAGCACCGGGGCGGAGGGCGAGGGGCCAGAGGTTGCTGTGGGAGGGTACTGAGGCTGTAGGGAACACAGTGAGGATCTGGAGTTGTCACAGGCAGGCAGAGGAGGAGGGGAATGGGAATATAGGACACAGTTTCATAGTAAACTAGGCTTCGCTAATGATGCGGCTCTCAGAACTGCTTGTTTTCCAGCTTGCAAGGAGTCTGTCAAGTGCTGCCTCTTTTTCTCTCTTAGGCTTTTCTCCTCATTACTGTGTTCTTTTCTTTATTGCCGTCCCATGCTGTGACTTTGATTCTCTGCTCTGAGTCACAACGCATCCACTGCTTTTTCATATTTTGAAACACATTTACATCAGTGTTAATACAAAAGTGTATTTTGGCATAATAATTGTATCCACTTATTGACCACATAATCAATAGTGCAGAGTTGGTAGAGCCTTTGTTGCTAGCTCAACCAAGTCATCAAAGAAAGCAACAAAAGCCTAAATGTACAGCCCTGTAAATGGCCCTAATAGTTGCTTTATTCTAAAGGGCAAAAAGGGACATGAGCTTTTTTTTTTTTTTTTTTTTTTCTAGATCAGCCTGAACGTTGGTGTCTTGAATACTATTTTCAGACAGTGTTAATGCTCAGCTTTATGAAAACTGAGAGCCTTTTTAGAACCTTATGCCAGGCATCCAGAACCTAAGGAGCCTTGACTCCTTGGTCACTTTGGAAACTCCCAGCCTGAATTCCTGTCTGGCTTGCTGTCTCCTGTTCCTGTAGGACACATCATTATCATATGTAAGAATTTCTCACTGCTGGACTTTATCCAACAGCCTGACTCAGCTTGCTCCAGTTTAGAGGAGAATTACATGAATTAAGAGTAAATAAGTTTGATCAATATAAAGCTTCAGTGCCAGTGCACATGAGATGAGAAGCGGACAGTCAGAGTTTCAGAGGTCAAGCAGAAATCACATGGGTGCCAGTAGTAACCTCCCTGCACCAGCTGTCAGGCTGATGACATGGCAGCGCCGTGCTGTTTTGCACTCCTTGCGGGGTGTACTGGCTATGATGGACGTGTGTGCATCCTTAAAACACCTCAGTGCTTCTGAGGCTACTTGTTTGTGTGGAGTGCTGCAGGAAGGCTCTGTTTTTAAAAGGCTGGTTAGAGATATTTGCAAAAAGAGAACACGATGCATTGCTTTTGTTCCTTTAAGTCTTTTTATACAACAGGGACAATGTTGTTTCTGCATGCCAAGGCCAGTTTTGCACTGTGAGCGTGGCACCCATGGCTCAGGCTTTGTGGTCTCATGCCCTCCACTGAGATCTCTTCCTCTTGATGGGGTCTCCCTTCTCCTCTCCTCCTTTCCCAGATCTAGGGTGATCTGAGCAAGAGTTACACCACAGCCGAGAAAGAAGGAAGGGAAGGGGAAGAAGTCCCCAGAGACAGGCTCCACTGGTAGCTTGCCCCTGGGTAGGGGAGCTCCCACCTCCCACACTCAGGCGTCTCTCTCACCTCTTATTTTGTGGCCTCCACCCTGGGGCCACACCAGTGTCTGATGGTGCACCTGGGACTTCTACAGCCTGAACATCAGGGTCAAACCTATAATGCAGATGTGAATTTAATGTACAAAGAGAGGCTCAAAAGTTTGGACTTGGATCTGAAACATTTTTTATACGTACTTTTAAAACTGTGAGCAGACCGTAAGCAGTCCTCCGCTACCAGCTTACAGATCTTTCTTAAATCTGACTGCAGCATCTGCTGGCAATGTTGTGAACATATATGTAAGTTCTGCTTTTCATGAATATTCACGTGGTAGGTCATTTATACACAGCATAAACAATAACAGACCAAGGACTATGTCTGACGGACCCCAACAGAACTAGTCTGAAAAGATTTAGTGCTCCTAGTAACAATATTTTGTTGGCAATTTGACAGCTTTGACCTAAGCCAAGTGACAGCGTTAGGTGATACACAGTATGCTGACAACTTATTACATAAAGTATCATGGTTGGCTGTCAAAAGCTTTCTTGGAATCCAGAAATATAGCTCTGGCCAATTTTTATGGCAGCGAAAATGTGTTCAGTAATTTCTACCAAGGCAGTTGTTGAGTGGGGAGGCTGAAAGACAGGGCTGATGGAGAGTTATTCGATAGCAGCAACAACAAGTTGGCCACCTGCAATCGGACAGGTTTATCCACAAGGCATTGCAGCCCTCTCGGCAGTGACTCAGACGTTATGATAGAGTCTGGGCAATTCTCTTTTCCCTCAGGGGGGAAAAACATAATCCCAGAAAAAATAGCGTGCCACCTATTGCCTTCTTAATCTAAAAGTGCACTGGGCAGGAGTAGCAATGGATGTGAATGATGAAGCAATGCCAGCTGGAGTCTGAGGTTTGGAAACACGGGGCCCAGGGGTCAGGCCATGGAGCTGCAGAGCGCTGCAAGGGCCGGTGGGCTCTGCTCACATTGTGGGGGCTTAAGGGTAAGAGCATTGACAAGCCCAGAATTTGGCCCCATAAGTCTGCCATTTCAGTAATGAAAGAAAATTCCTGCTACAGGAAGGGATCAGCACATGTGCAAGCAGCTGGAAGGACATGAAGAGCACAGGGAGGGGTAGATAACCATGCTGCAGGAGCACAAGGCAGCAGGCACACGGCTTGCATGCTCATCAGCTGAGGTATCCTACAAAATTTGTCCAGGTCAGGCCTTTTCGATGCAGTGCCTTCCAACCACAAGCATTCAGAGATCCTATGAAGACCCACTGTCCATTGATGCACCTCCCTTGGCTCCTTGGCCACGGTTTGGTAGCTCTGCTGGCGCCTGGCTGATGGGATGTGATGGGGGAGCAAAGCTGGAGACAAGGCACAAGGTGATGGCCTCTCCTTCCTGGGTAGCATGATCAAACAAACCGGCATGATGACAGAGGCAGTCACAGGGAAACGTTTCTGACTCCCTGCACGTGATCAGACACACAGACCCATTCTCCTGGCACGTCTAGCACAGCCTTAATTAAGGAAGTCGGGAGCTGGAGTTGGAACTGCAGTATCACATTGCACGTAATGTGCGAATTGATGGTTTCCTACAGTCAGCGCTGACAGAAATCTTTCCGTCCTCCGAGTTCAAGGCAACTGTTGAACATGCAGATGGGCTGTATCTACACCTTTCCCCTCGCAGCGAAAAGTGCTTTAGATGATTAAGAACTTAAACTGCTTTGTGAGTAAGGATCCCTGCAGTTTTGAGGAATAAGGGTTTCCTTAGAAACCGGGGAATGTAGTTTAGGAGCAGACGTTTATGAGGGCGAATATGTACACCATCAATTAACACCTTGTTTCGTTCACAAGTTCAGTTATATTTACAACACTGCTATGAATCAGTGAAAGCAGACAGTTTTGTGTGTGCATCAGGGCTGCGAAAGATGTACTCCGTGCTACCAGACAAACAGGGATTTGCACCATATGGCTGGTTCGGGAGTTTTGACCGATTTTGAGCAAACGCATAGTAATTTCCCCCTGGGCTGGGTTAGAATGAATATTAATAAAGATCAGAAATGACAAACAGAGGAATGGACAAAGATTGTCCCCAAGTTGCATCCCCCCCAAACCTCATGCTAGCTTTTAAAGCTGTTTTCTTGGCAAAGCCAATGTTTTGCACCTGATTTCTGTGGTACTTATGGCAGGTATCAGTAAAATCCCACCGACTGTTCCCAGGTCCAAGTGGCAGATGATTGGCTGCAGTCCGATGTCCAAACGAGTTCCAAACGCATCCAAACAAGCCAAGGGGAGACTGTGGACTGATGGACACTGCCGTCACTCCTGCCCCTGATGCTGGTTTCACCAAAGCCAGTTCTGTATCAATCACGGTGCTAGAGCACCCGTACCTCACATCCACGTCCTGAGGTACAGGCATTACAAATAGCACGGCTGTTCAGCTGACAAGAGGAAGAGTAAACGATTGTGGACCCAGCTGGCATAAAATTAACCCTGGTTTTATCTCACTTTCACTGAAGGAGATTTATTCCCCTCCTTTGCAAGCAGATAATTTAGAAGATAGTTTATAATTGCCTATGAGAGTCTCCTCAATTCAATTTCTGATCAGCGTCTGTAGTGGAAATAATGAATAATGAGTTCTGAGCCAAAACTTGAATTCCATATCTGGGGCTAAAATTGTCATTTTGAGGGTTTCCCCCGGCACTGACCTGGGGTGTGTGAGCTGCTGCTGCCGAGGCCAGCCCTGAGCAGAGCACCCCTGGCTGCAGGAGCACCTCCGGCTGTACGTGGGGAAGGCTGATCCCCAGGGGGTTCAGCTGACAGAGGGTGTGAGCTGAAATTTTTCATTCGGCAGCTTATTTCAGGATGGGTGACTTGAAGGAATCCAGTTAGAAATGGCTCGGCTAATTCTGAGAGAAGGTTAATAGAATGGATGTTTTCCTATGTTAAAAAATTCATCTATCTGAGGAGCTCTCTCACAGAGATGCTCTGGAGTAGTGCCTTCATACTTGGCAGGATGCATGACTTCCCTGTGAGATTTTTATTTTTATTTTTTTCAGCTATTCTGAATATTCTGTATCAGTCTGTTAAAGCTGCAATTAATACGTGGCCTCTGATGTAAGAGTTGGTTTTCTTAAACTGAATGATTAAGTATGTTGATAGTACACTGGGAATTTCTTTTTGTGACTTCTTCATTATCTTTTTTATTCATTCCCTAGTTGGATCTTAGGTGCCACTGAGCTAGTGTGTTCATGTTGTACGTATTTTACTTCCATAGAGAATATATGAGGGAACATTAAGTTACAAATTTAAATCTTAGATAATACCCAGACAAACTTGATTTTCCCTTGCCCACTCAGTGTACATACCAAACTGTGAGAAGAACAACTATTTCATCAACTATGTGCAGTTTTATTTTCCTTGTTTTGTATGCTCTTTTTTTTTTTTTTTTTTTTTTTCTTTCTATATGTTGTCCAAATTCTGGTCCAAAAGCAGATTTTCTGATTTTCTCATGGCTTGCAAGGTGCTCCCTATGGGAATATCTTAATGTTCTAAACACAGTCTTATGTTCTGAAACACTATTGACACCAGAGAGCACTGACTACCACAGCCTGAAAAACATCTCCTTTCTTCTGGAGATCCATTGACTCATCATTACCTGCTACCCCTATGGCAGAAGAGGCCTCCAGAGACTGGAGGTTGCTGTCCACAGGTTGCTGAACACTTTTTTTTTTTTTTTCCAAAATCTTCTCAGTGGTTGTAGGCCTCATTCTTGTAGTAAAAAATACAGGTATGTAAGTAATGCCAAATGCAGATAATTACAAGGAGTTCAATGTTAAGGTTTTTCATACCAGCTCAGCTGTTCCACAACCTATTTTTTAAGGTCTGATTTCCCCACTTTTGCAATATTCTTATTCAACGGCTATGTAACAAATAGTTTGTCTATCCATCAAAAAAAGAAGAAAATATAACAGACATCATAATCCACATCTTCAGGAAAAAATGTCTGCACCAGCTTTGGACAAGGAGCTGCCAAAATGGAAGGCAATTTTGAGAGACTTATAATTGCCATAGCATATGGGAAAGAAAAATAAAACACACATGGCTAGGCTATGGTGTCTTTGGAGCTGCTGCAAAATTGTTCTCTGGGAACAAACACAAGTAAAGGGCCCCGTCCCAAATGGGATCTATCCGACTTCTGACCTCTTGCAAACGTGACACCTCGGTCTGTGAAAATACATCAGGCTTAAAAGTTTGAGCATCCCATGGCAATTGGGCTGAAACTGAATTTTTAAGCCAAAGGAGTGGCTTTTCATTGGGGAGGCTGATGCTCACCTTGTGAACGTTTCAATCAGGCTGCTGGCAGATGTGCTCGCGTGCGTGCTGCCTGCTCAGTCCTGCCATGGCTCCCAGTGCCGTTTGGCAGCATCATGACAAAGATAAATGGAGGTGTGAAAGCCATATTTACACAGCTTTTAAACATACTGTATACTGAAGATTTAAGGGCTTGCTGAGAGGTGATACTAGAGGCTTCGACAGGGAGCACGTTCAGTAGAGCCCTGTTGCCTCATTCAGGTCATGCCGCTCCTATGACATCTCCTAAGAGTTTTTGGTTTGCATTTCAATTCGCTCAGATCACAGAGATACAGGGTAGTGTTTGGATGTATGAAAAACAGATTTTTATTTTTTTTTTGTGGGTAAAATCCAGACAATAATAAATTTTGATCCCTGATCTCAATAAAGCAGGAACATTGCTTTCCCAGAAAAGTTCTTAAACTATTCAAAGATCCTTCAAATCTCCTAGATAGCAAATAGGCCATATATGAAAAGGAACATGCAGGTAACAGAAATCCAACGAAGAGTTACTTTAAAAATATGTTGATTCTGCTTCATAGCTCCCCCCCCCCCCAAAAAAAAAAAAAAAAAAAATTAACAAGGACAGAAGTGTTACTTTAATTTTGCATTGTTTGCCATTCAAGTAACATAATTTGGCATACCTTTACACATTAGTCTTAAACTTCATAGACTCAATATTAAATCTGGAAAACATAAAGCTGCAAAAAATATTTGTAACGTTGTATATTTTCACTGAGATAAGCCTGTTTTCAAATTCACATAATACCGACAAAGCTGTAGTAAATTGAAGATACATTTCAAAGACTGTCAATCTATTTTTACCGTAGGATGACTTTGGAATTTTATGCTGAAGAGTGGCATAAAGGAGATATCAAGAGATATTACACAAACATGCCTTTAATGAACAATACTTTACTACATAGATATAAAGAAATCAACACTCTTACCATGTACCCTTTCAAGAAATCCTTTTTGATTATGTTCTGCGTCACTGATGGAGAATACAGGGTATGAATGGCAATAAACACAGTGATGTAAAATAATAAATACATTTTTCATTATAAAAACATATTTAGCCAGGTCTTGGCTGGTGAATAGAATATTTATGCACCAAGGCAGTCAAAATCTTGATGTTACTACTATGCAAGTGCAAGGGATGAAGGGCTGTTGATGTTACTAGCATTTCTGTAAGATATTAAATACAGAAAGGGATGTGGGTCATGCATGCAATAGTACAGGTGGTGTATAAGCACCCTGAAGATGTGTACCAGTTGTTACACCACAGCAAGTGAGGTGGGATTTAACTATCTGGATGTTCTCTTCAGACAGATCTGCAGAAGTTCATGAGAGCTCTAGCCACAGTTGTGGGAGGTTATTTTTCTCTAAAGCTGATCCTGATCCTCAGAGGGTGCAGTCCTGGTGAGGCTGCATTCCTGGAGAGAGGGGAGAAATGACTAGGGAGAGAGAGGTCTGGCTGTTCTCTCCATCGTATGCTGGAGTTACAGCCCTTTCAGCTACTGCTCTTCCTCCCTGCCCATGAAGTTGTAAACAGTATAGTTAGAGTATAAAATTGTGATTTGTGAAGCAAAACTGCTGAATGAGTAAAAGAAAAAAAAGCATGAAAGATTTCATATCAGTTTTTCCATTCAAACAGACTCACCTGTAGAGTGACCCACCCAGCATTCTTCAGGCTTTAATTAATTAAAAGCAGGGAGAAAGTTAGGATTTTGGCGCAGGATAAATATTCCAGACTTCAACAGAAGATGTTGCTTTAATGACCTGGACAGTATCCAGGAAGTATGCAAAGGCTAGCAAGCACTTCTGACAGCTAATATATCTGATAAAAAAGCATTTTGGCCAATTAAAGAACTGGGGTAGAAATAATGGTTTGTCACCAAGTGTGTAGCTGAGGCCAATTGGTCCAGATTAACCAATGGGTTATCCTTTGTAAGTGAATTTAAAGGTCACAATGAGCTGTCTTGGTGGGTAAAAGATAAAAATGTTAAATTAATATGGTGGCAAAAGATTTTCAAATGTGAGACATGGAGATAAAAATTAGATTTGCAAATCATGCAAAATCACCTGGAGTGGACTAAGCAAATTGCTCTTATGGCAGAAGGTCACTAAGAAAAAAGCATGAATAAAAGTATGAATTCCATCCACTGAAGAAAGCAAAAGCTTTCTTTATGTATTCATAGGCAAATCTTCTCCTGAAGGACTTTATTATAAACTAGCAACTAACAGAATATCCTTGGGGGAGCAAGGTGAGCTGTTTTAGAGCTATTTAGTTTTCTCCTACGATAAAACACATTGTTATGTTATTGTCCTATGCAACACTACTTGACCATGAAGGGATCATCTCTAACCTTTCTGTATGCATTACCCTTTCAGTGTGGACTGGCCTGGGGACAAATCCAGCTGAGGAGAACTTTTCCAGCATGTTTTTCTATACAATCTGCCACTGCACAGGGAGGTAAAATTTGACACTCACTCTGGACAAAGAAGACTCCAGGGTGTTCACAACACCTATTGGGAGCTCTAGGATGTCCATGGGAACGCAGCTTTTGTGTCCCTTTTTTGGCTGTGGCAGCCTGTAGCCTAGCGCTAGGTCAACATGGTCAGTAAAGCTGCATTGCCTAAGTATCTTGAGCTAAAACAAGACGCCTTGGAAAAGAAAACCAAACCCAAATGTTTGCTCTCCATGATGGGGGTGTGCTACTTGGTCCTCCTCTCTCCCCACAGACTGATATAGGTGGAGATGTGAGTGGCCACTAATGGAATGAAGGGATGCTTTATGTTGTAAATAATGCCTGCCCAGCCCACAAAATCCAAGAGACATCAAGAAAATTCTAGATATCAAGAGAATGATGTCTAGATAAGAAGCAAAGTCTCTCCAAATACGATTCTCCCTTCAGGAGCATGGTAGGAGAGCCTGTTCTCATAACCACCTTGTGCATGAGGGATGCGAAGACAACCTCATGGCTCAGTCCCTGCTGGCACCAGGGGCTCTCATTGGAGTGACCAGTTAGATAGCTGCTACTCACCAAAGGCCAGCCAGCCACTCCTCATGAGCACCTGTGCCCCTTCCCTCTCCAGAAAGTCCTGTTGTGCTATTAACATTAGGAAAAGCCTGTCCATGAATCACTTCTGATTTCAAGTGCATCACCATCAGCAAATGTATTCAAATGGCTCTGTTTGCTACTAATTGAGAGAGAAGATTGCCAAAATAAGGCAAGTATACACAGTAGATGTTCATAGAATCATAGAATGGATTGGGTTAGAAAAGACCATCTAATTCCAGCTCCCCTACCATGGGCAGGGACACCTCCCACCAGACCAGGTTGCCCAAAGCCCCATCCATCCTGGCCTTGAACACCTCCAGGGATGGGGTATCCACAGCTCCTCTGGGCAGCCTATGCCAGGGCCTCACCACCCTCTGGGGGTTATATCTAGTCTAAACCTCCACTCTTTTAGTTTAAAGCCATTCCCCCTTGTCCTATCCCTACACTCCCTGACAGAGTCCCTCCCCAGCTTTCCTGTAGGCCCCCTTTAGGCACTGGACAGCCACTGTAAGGTCTCCCTGGAGCCTTCTCTTCTTCAGGCTGAACATCCCCAACTCCCTCAGCCTGTCTTCATAGGAGAGGTGCTCCAGCCTTCTGATCATCCTCATGGCCCTCCCCTGGACTTGCTTTAATATGTCCATGTCCTTTTAGTGCTGGGGGACCCAGAGCTGAACGCAGTGCTCCAGGTGGAGTCTCACAAGAGCAGAGCACAGGGGGAGAATCACCTGACTCACCCCGCCAGCCACACTTCTTTTGGTGCAGCCCAGGACACGGTTTGCTTTCTGAGCTGCAGGCACACATTGTCAGCTCATGTTGAGCTTTTCATCAACCAGCACCCCAAAGTCCTTCTCCTCAGAGATGTTCTCAATCCATTCTCCACCCAGCCTGTATTTGTGCTTGGGATTCCTCTGGTCCAGATACAGAACCTTGCACTTGGCCTCGTTGAATGTCATGAGGTTCACACAGCCCCACCTCTCAAGCATGTCCTTCTGGATGGCATCCAGAAGTGTCGACTATACCATGCAGCTTGGTGTCATCAGCAAACGTGCTAAGAATGCACTTGATCCCACAGTCCATGTCACCGACAAAGATGTTGAACAGCACCAGTCCCAATACCAATCCCTGAGGAACACCAGTCGTTACTCATCTCCACTTGGACTTTGATCCATTGACCACAACTCTTTGAGTGCAAACATCAGACAATTCCTTACCCAATGAGTGGTCCATCCATCAAATCCATGTCTTGCCAATTTAAAGACAAGGCTATCATGCGGTGTCAAGGATATCAAGGATATCATGTTGCATATTTTTACAAGCATATACAACGTGGAGGCCTCACATCTTCACTGCAGTGCATAAAAATGTAGATGAAGCTCCATTCAAGGGTCTTCTGCCCACTGCCTGGTGCCTGCTGCCTCTAAGGGTCCCATGTTAAGCATATGAATAGCCTGGGGAAGGGCTGAGATGCTGGGAACAGGCAGGTGGGCACTTCCCTTGTCTTCCTGGGCTACTGGTGAGGAGAAGACCAGCAGTGACAGCCTGAGTGCACAACCCAAGGTCTGGACCAAGGAGAGGTTGCAGCTGGCCAATCTTTCCCTCCTGGTGCTGTTTTGTGTGAATATTTGTATTTTAGCACCCTTCTTTGATCCCCAGCTCTGACTGTGTGTGTAAACTGCTGTTGTGGCAGGATTTGGGTGGTTTTGAAACCCCAGAAAGCAGATGGTTTGAGCTGAGAAGGCTCAAACGGTGTAAAAGCGTTGAGTTCCACTCCTGCATTGAAATACTGATGCTGGGCTTAGAGATTTCAGGACTTTAGCAATGGGTTATTACAAGCATATAACCAGTGATCATAAAATTTATTTATTTTACTTTATGTGAGTGCCTAAAACACCCAAAACACACATAAAACAGCTATTTATTTCTCTGAGAAACATTTAAAATGCTTGTTCTTCCATGGATTACCCATGTGAGTGAATGAACTTAAATGACTAAACAGCTGATTCTGAGCCAAATTTTCAATGGATATTTAAAAAAAAAAAAAGGCATACCTACAGAACTGTGCATTGCCACATGAGGTAAATGCATGCAAATGAAGATATCCAAGCACAATGGCCGTAAAGCGTTGATGAAAGGTACATTATTGACACTGAAGTCACCTTGTTGAATTGCAAATTTTGGCTTCATTTCCTTTTCTGTAACCAGTGCAAAAGCAAAGAAAGGATCTGATTTCCTGGAAGCAGGTTTTGTCTTATCTGTTAATATATAGTCCCACCTTTTACATTGGATTAATATATTTATATGTCCTTGCTTGGCATAACTCAGGACAAAAAGGAGGAGATATCTTGATTTTCCAGTCAGAAGCAGCTATTTCAAGAATGAATTCTAGGGAAATATTCTAACATTTATTTAAAGAAAATGTGTAAACAAATCATGTCTAGCCAGGGCATTAGGAAATTGCCCTTCCAGTAGACGGAATTACTGTACCAAAGCTTTTAGTACATGGCTTCCTACAAGGGAATATATACCGTCGTATAAGGTTTTGTAGGAAGTGAGGCAGCCATGTTAAAGTTAGTTAAAATTGTGTATTGAATTCCTTAGGATGGGAATTTCAGACATAGTGAGTGATACATGAGCTTAATTTCTGTTTTTGAAAGTGGCTGAGGAACTTGGGCCAAGGCTGAGCTTAGAGAGTGCACAAGAGCACAGGCTGGTGATGGCGCTGAGGATCCTGACAGCTGAACCAGTTCTGATGTGGCTGCCCCCTCCTAGAGCACTGCGTTCAGCTCTGGGTCTCCTGATATAAGGACATGGACCTGTTGGATTGAGTCCAGAGGAAAACCACGAGGATGATCAGAGGATTGGAGCACCTGTGGGATGGGCATAGGCTGAGGGAGCTGGGATTGTTCAGCCTGAAGAAGAGAAGGCTCCAGGGAGACCTTATAGCAGCCTTCCAGTACCTAAAGAGGGCTACAGAAAAGCTGGGGAGGGACTCTTTGTTAGGGTGTGGTGATAGGACAAGGGGTAACAATTTTAAACTAAAAGAGGGGAGATTTAGAATAGATATTTGGAAGAAATTCTTCACTCAGAGAGTGGTGAGGCACTGGCACAGAGAAGTTGCCCAGAGAAGCTGTGGACACTCCATCCCTGGAGGTGTTCAAGGCCAGGCTAGATGAGGCTGTGAGCAACCTGGGCTGGTGGGAGGTGTCCCTGCCCATGGCAGGGGGTTGGGACTGGATGGTCTGTAACGTCCCTTCCGACCCGAACCATTCCATGATTCTATGATTCTACAGATCTATGATTCCATGATCCACATCAGGCTGCCTGTTCCTTGTTCTGGCTGCAGGGCTGTAGAGGAGTTAAAAATCACATGCGATACCTGATTCCTGGTATAGCTTTCAAGACAGTGCACAGGATGTGTCATTTCAGGGATTTCTGCACTAGCTTATTTGCACCAAGGTCCCACTGATTCTCAATTCAGTCCAGCCTCTTAAATCCCTTACTTACTTTTGAAGGATCAGTTGGGATGCTTCTGAAACTTTTATCCTAAGTCTTCTTGCTGGCACCCTCAGAAAGTGAGGGAGTGGATGTGATATGAAACAAATAAATATCCCTATTTAATATTTGAAATTTCAATGGAACCACTGTTCTGCTTAAAGATAGCACAGTCCATTCAAGTGCTAGAGTGAGAAGAATCTCACCTTAAACCCACAAAGACGACAAAAACTCCTTTTGAAATCATAATATTTCTTTCATGAGATGCAAAACATAGGGAAATAAAGCCCAGTTGAACTTTTCTTCCACTCTTGGTAAGTAAAATGTAAAATAGAAAACAAACAAACAAGCAATAAGCACAGCCAAACAACAAGAAGCATAGCCCTCTTGACCCAGCTGACTTCGCTAGTTGATGCCGTGTTTTCTCCCCTTTCCTTAGCTGTCACTGCATCTCGCCTCCTGTAAGCAGCTCAGTCTCATTAAAAGCAATGTGGTGAAACTAGCCACATCATTATACTCACTTAGACTGAGCTCTCGTAGGCAGCACTTACTGCTCATAATAACTGCCACTTAGGATTTGTGAACCCCTATCGGCACTTTCATGGTGTTTTTTGTTGTTGTTGTTGTTGTGTGTGTGCTTTTTTTTTGTCTTAGAAATTTACATGTCTTCAGAACAACTAAAATTCACAAGAACAAACTAATTAATGGATTCCAGTTTTGACAGCTACAAGAAGACAGATGAGAAAGTAACATGCTTCTGGCAGCGTGTTATCAATTGGGAGGCACCAGTGCATTGCCTCTATGTGGTACACTGAGCTGGAACCGACACTGACAGATGACACAGCCCTTGACAGTGAAGCCTGTACAAGCTGACAGCTCCACTTGCACTCAGGCAGGTCCACATTCAGCACTGGAACTGAACCAGCCTGATTTGCAGAATGTGCTTGCTTTTATCTTCCCCCTGGATGTGCGGTGGGCAGGCAGAATAACACCGTCAGGCTCTTTGCAACCAGCACTGGATCCTAGGACCTACATTAGAGAATTACAGCTGTAACCAGTGCTAAGACTCTACTGTCTGAGCATGAAAATAAACAATTAACAAGTATAATTACCTCCTGACTGGTGCTTTGCTCTTTTTTTGGAAGCACGATGCTCTCTGATGGGTGTCACAAGGCATCCTGGCTTCCCACGGACAGGTTGGTGTCTCCTGGCTGGACTCTACACCATCTGCTAAGGGGCCTGCTCCAAGTGAGCCTTGGCTGCAGCTGGGCACCTTGCATCTCCCTTTGTTATATGGATTCTCCCATGTCGAGGAAGGGGTGAACACACATGCTTGCCTTTATTTCAGGTGGATATTAACTGGGTTTCTTCTCTCTGGGCCTGTTTTCACAGAACTTGTAGGAACTTTGGGCCTATAACCCCTCTGTCAAATTTGGTTGAAATTGGCCAAAGGTTTAAGAACTTAAGATGATGCTGCAGGTTGGGGAGAGGATGTGGATGCACACATAACGACAGAGCATAACAGCATAGACCTAATTTCCTTGAAAACAAGGCTAATACGGCAAAACTAGAGTTTCTTTACTCCCTACTTTCAAGATATATATATATTAGCTTAAAGTAAATTTAGTCAGAGTGCAAAGGCCCTGGCAGCCCTATCTAACTCTTCCGTAAGGGGACAGGGATGCTAGAGGTACCTGCATAAGCGCTCCATGCTGTGGTGAATTACAACCCTACAGCAAGAATCTCCTCACAGATTAACATGATAGATCTTTGTTCCAGTCCTCCTCTCCTGGTGTACACATGTGAGCTCAAGCAGAGAGCATAGATGTTTAAAAGGAACAGAATACTAGAGTCAGTATTCTCTCGTGGGTTTGAGAGCTTTGTCTTAATGAAGAAACAGTCTAGTCAAATTAGTTTTAATCAGCTTAGATTTTCAAGAAGCTGTTTATCCTTCATCTCTAATGCTATATATATATATATATATATATATATATTTTATTTTTTTTTTTCAGATCACATTACAGAGGAACTGAGAGCCCTATTAAAGGGAAAATCCAAGTTTTATGGCTCCAGTGAGGGGATTTATTGCAGCCAACACATCTCCCTCCCTTGCTCCTTACAGCTCCACATGGCCCCTCTGCCCGCTTCCATCCTGTTCATTATCGTCTCCTTTGGCCCCTCAGAGCAGCTGCCAGTGCTCCCCTGGCCTCGTGCGGGGGTGACAGGGGCAATAACACCAGCAGAAGCCAGAACGGCATCGGGTGTGCTTGGCCACATTCAGCATCTGTCAGCTGGAGCTATTTGGAAGATCGATGGGGGGTTATATAGCTTTGTTTGTGCACATGTGCCTCGGAATAAGGCGCGTAACTGGAGAGAACATAATTCTGCTGGCTTCAGTGGGACCATTCATATCCCTAATATTATGCTCATGTTTTAGGGACTTTGCCGATTCGGGACCTAAATGTGAAATTTGTGTTGTAGGTACATTTGCCTGGCTTTCTCTGTGCTGAGGCTACCCATGCGTGCTGCTGTTCCATCTACTCAGGGTTTGGTAGTACTGTGAAACAGGAGGTATATTTCACACAGTCTGTTTTTGACTCTTTTGAAGTGTAAGGGGTGGGAAAAAAAGAAAGTTCATTAAAAATTGTTCTATAAAAAAGACAGCTGCTTAATTTTTTGGAGTACTTTTCTGAGTGAAGCTCTAAGAGGACAAAATTAAGTGTTTTTTTCAGATATGGATATTTTTCCTTACTGTTGTGCTTCCAGGTGATACATAAATAAAACATCTGTTGAAGTCTTCAGGAAAAGCTGTTCAATGAGGATCAAAATTATCAGGATTTCCCTTTAAGTTAACCAAAAGGAATCTATATTCCTTCATCCGGGTAGCCTTTGTGCATCACATTCCCTCTCCTAAGAAACTAAGCAAATTCCACAGCCTCAGTGGCTTTCACAGTGCATCAGTTTGCTTTCACATTGCATCAGTGAGCTGTAATTAAGTTGGAGGAGACAGTCATCACCAAATTCTTACTTTTAGAATCTTATACCGATCTGAGAAGTTACCTTCTAGAAAGAAATTTCAAATCTCTCTCTCTTCTTAGCCTAAAACAGTCAATCAATAAGACATGGAAAAACAGCAGTTTTCACCATAGAATTATTTTCATGTGCAAAAACATTGCATTTCCTGGATCCTGGTCCTTGAACACGCATGTTGAACCAGGTAATCTTCTAAAGAGAAAACAGAAAAGATGAGCTAAGGATATGTGATCAGAGTTCTTTCTCTCTTATTTCACACAGATGAAAACTTGTTTTAGATAAGCAAATATAAAAACATCAGTGTTGTCCTTAATTTGTAGGTATTTAAAGTAGCACACCTATCTGGGGTAAAAATACCTTGTGAATACTGCTCCTGATTTAGGAAAAGTCTTCCCAAGCACAGAACGAACATGCTATGGGAGGTGCTTGGCAGCATTATAACCGAGTGCCCTAAATGGTCTTCTGCAAATGTCAATAGAAATAGCTATTTAGAAACCAGGCCCTCACTTCAGTCCTTCTAATATAAAATTGAGCAGTGAATTGACTACCTTTCGTAATGTACCTTGCAGCAAGAAGCTTGGGTGTTTGACTATTCACAACTGAAATTATTGTCATTCAGTTTTTGGTTTTTGTTTTTCTTTTTCTTTGAGATTTTTTTGCTCCTGTATTGGTTGTGATAGTCATATCCTTACATACTTACAAAACAAAGCAAGATCACTGAACAGGCAATTTGTGAACCCTGCCTATCTAGGTTAGGAGCTGAATCCAAATTCAAACTAGATACAGATGAAATATTTATGAGTATGCACAGATAGATATTTGTACAGAGGGACACGGATATAGACAAATTCAGATTATCTGTTTTTCTCCCCCATGATCAGACTGTTCCTGGATGGCTCACTTAGATATATTTTAAATGGCTTTTATTTATATTCATGGTGCTGTACATATCTGTGCTTTTGCTGGTTTAGATAGGTTTTAAAATACCATACTGAAATTTCATGTAGACTGATAAAGCTGGATAGCAAACTTTTAAACAGGATGAAATTGTACTAACATCATCCAAGGCTATCCAAGATACTCTTTAACTTTAAATGCAACACTGAGCATGTAGCTCTTTTCCTTTGACATTTTTTTGATCAAGTTCTCTTCAGAAACCTCCATCATTTATATCTGCAACCCAAGAATACATGCAATATTTCTTTACAGCCTTGTTTATCAAGAGACTCTCAAGCAGAGGAAGCTGGGTGAGCCAAATCTTCTGGTGGTGTAAGTGGGGAAGCTCGTTGACCTCATGAAGGCTCTGGCAATTCAGACCAGTAGAGTCTGACTTCTCTGGGGTGTCCAGATTATGAAGATCAACAAAACATGCACTTAACATTTCAGGTGAGTACGAACTGTGATACTGTCAGGATGAAAAAAGTGCATTATACATACACAAGAAAAAAAAACAGCTTTGCTTTTTTTCTTGACATTTTCACACTGTTGCTTCCATCCAGCATTCAGACAGGTACACGTGGTGTCTGTGACTGTGTCTTGCTTCTACTTTGGAGTCACCCATGGAGGAGAAATCCACCAAGGGCTGTTAAAAACAAAGCACCATCTCTGGTTCAGAAAGACCCCGAGATGCATATCTGTGGTTGCTAGGAGAGTGTTTGGGGGAAATATCACTATGTGCTTTCCCTATTCTCTTACTTTTCTGTAGACATCTGCCCTTGGACGCTGCTGAAAACAGGGTATTGGGCTAGATGGCCCTTACATTCTTTAGAATCAAAAAAGCTAGGAGCAGATGTAAGCCCACACCAGTTTCCATTCACAAAGTTATTCTGTAAGTAGAAATGTTAACTGATACTCAGAGTGCATTAGATTCTGATAATAGCATTTTGCTCTTTTCTACAGCACATATTCCTCAGGAGCATATGTTTGCATTTCTCAGAATTTATGATGAATAATCAGTCATCTACTTGGAATATCCTCACAAGGCCCCTTGTTCCTGTCTCTTTTGTCTGGGAAAGGCCTAGCGTGTTGCTTTTTTTTGTGGTTAAATCACACCTGGCATATGGCAAATGGGATTCGATGTTCCGTGCATGGACTCTCTGCTGAAACTCTGGAAGACAGAAATGGCCAGTTGAAAGTGGTGAGAGCAGCAAGGAGGGAAAGGTTTACTCCTCTGTGAGCATTAAACACTAAACAAGAAATTGAAACAGTCAATACAGCCAGTATATTTATATGATATATAAATATAATGCATTTATATATTAAATATATAAATATATTTATAATTAATATAAAAATTAATATTTATATATTATATATAATGGATTCAAGTTTCTGCCTTACCCCAGCAACTCATGCACATTTATACTACTAAAGGAACAAAAACCAAAGAAGAAGCTTCCACTCTGGACCCCAGTTATCATCCTTGCAGTTGCTTTTCCACTGCTGGCTTGGGTTTGGATCCCAGCAGACAGCTCATTCAAAGACAAGGCACAGGTACCTTCCATGTTGATCTCATTCCCTGAAGGGCAGCATGGAAGAGACAACATTAGGTTGGCTTCCTCTGCCCTGCACCACTTCCCAGCACTATCTCACCCACTTCTCACCTCCCACAACATGCAACGTGTGGCCACGAGTTTCATAAAAACACTGCTCTGGGACGTCACAGCACATGGTTCCTATTATACCAGCAGATCAGACTGAAGGAGGGATTCATAACTACATTTAAAGTCTCCAAAGGCACCACTTGGCCTAGAAGAGACCAAGGACTGAGACTTGTGTAGTGTGGATGAACTGGAGAGCGCTGGCCCTGGCCACTGCAGACCCTGAGCTGAGCATTGCTACTTGGACCAGTTCCTGGCACAGATGTGTCTTCTTAATGTCTGCAAAATGGAAGAAATAGCTCCTTCTGCTGTCCTTTCTGAGGTCGGAGTCAGGAGCTGTCTTTAACAACAGCTTTTAAGCATCTAGATTAACAATGCCATGATCCCAGCTAGAAACTCTAAGCACTGATCCAAGCTTACTAAATAACAAAAACGTAGCCAGTTTTAGTAGGAAATAACAAGATTTTCCTGTACCCATGCTGAATGTGATGCTTTTGAAAGATGCAATGGAGGACTGGTTGGAAATGTGTATAGGAATCCTGTTTCAAGGCATTCTCAATGATTTCCTTAATTAGCCATCCATGTTTACTGTACTTGTCCCTTATAATATGTGCTGTGTTACATTTGCTATCTGTAATCTCTTTGTTGATTTTGATTCTCCTGAAAAGCATTTTTCCCTCCAGTGAGAAGTAACCAAAAGGCCTTTCATTCAAGAAAATATGCCCGGCATCTGAAAGTTTGGGATATGTAGGAGTTGTATCCTTTCTGTGCAGTTTCATCTAGCACAGTTTAACTCCTTGCTGTCTCCTGTACAATGAGGCCAGGCTTATGGATGTTGCAGTGTAGGTGCTCAGAGGGAGGAGAAGAAAAGGCTTCAAGAGAAAGCTTGTTTTTGTTAAGGATTAAGCATAATATCTCTTGATTTCCAGTGCAGTTCTGACTTCAGAGTCAGGTTAAAAGTTGTGGAAGTTGATCAGAAACTATCAAGTGGAAACTGGAAAGAAAATAAACAGTATTTTGATTTTGTCACCTTCTTAATTCTGGATGATCTGTGGCTCACCAGGGCTCCTCCACTCCCTGCTGTTCTGCTTTGACAACCTCGCACACCGTTTCTGGTCTATACCACTGTGCACACTTTGCACATCAAATACCTTTTCTCCCACCCATGATCCACCATCTTCCTCCCTTGGCTACATTGGTGTAAGTGAGGCTGTACGGAATAGGCATAAGAGCAGTGTAAACGTAGGAAATGTCGAGACTGCAGCACTGGAGGGTGCTCGCCAGCTCCTGACCTGGCTTAGCATCGGTCCCAGGAGTGGGCTGCGAGGAGGCAGGGAGATACAGCATGCTGTACGGGGCCCCTGAGGGCACCTGCCCCGTGGCACAGGGCTGATCGACCCTCTGTACCTGGGGAATTGCCAGAGATCGTTACAGGCTTTTTCACTCTGTGAGAGGAATATAAAAGAAGAGGAGGCAGGAACCAGTATCTGGCTCACCGACAAAAAGGTTTCAAGCCAAATGACTCACTTCTGGAGGAGTCAGACAGAGCTCTTCAGAGGACATGACTTACAAGAGAATTCAATAGCTGAGATTTATTTATTTTTCAGGGCTTGTTGAGCTTTTTTTTTCTGCCTTTTTTTTTTTTTTTTTTTTTTTTTTGTTTAGATCTTAAACAGTAAATCATCATACAGAAAGAACATAGACTTCAGACTCATGTCATTTTAAGAAAGACTTCATAAATGGTCACTTGTGATGTACTCATGGTAGAAGAAAAGGCAAGTTTTTAAAATCATATTGTTTCCCAGACCTTAAAATCCTGATGTTTGCTTATCTAAAGATGGCAAACTCAGCATTTGCCTGTGGTTGTGAACACATCATTTGTGAAGTCATTTGTGTTTCTTTTCCCTCTGTTCTTCAGCTGAAGCTTTTCCAAAGAGGTCATGGAGACAGTGGCCTCACAAAACTGAGAGTCACCTCATGTACTCATAACTCTGACTGTTACTAAATATATTGCTAGAGTAAAACCAGAGTGGTCAGGAAGAGGCTAAACGAATTTGAACATTCATTAGAAATAGCTAGACACAAAGTACGGTCATAGAATTACAGAATCATTTAGGTTGGAAAAGACCTGTAAGATCATCAAGTCCAACCATCACGTAACAAGATGTAATACAACGGATTACTTTAAGCATAATTCGAGTTGCATTACCTTAAAATTCTTCACATTCTCTGCAACAGCTTATACCTTAAGTCCTTCAAATGTTTGCTGCAGTATAAACTACATATGTCAGAATAAATCCACAACTTACTCTGGATATCACTGAAAATTAACTGGGGTGTTGGCCAGAAATCAAGGATATTAACCTATGTGGTAATCCTCAAGTGTTTACTTTTGTCATAATAACCAGAAGTAATTATATTATATGGTCTTCAGGAAAAACGACCCCACTGAATTAAGAGGATAGAAAATTGCTTAACATATATTGATATTTCTTCCCTTCAAGTAGTCATACAAAGGAATTTTGGGGTAGTTTGTTCTATAAGACATCACAGCTTCCCCAAAACCCCTTCCACATGGGACAGGGACTGATTTGATATCTGCTTGTGATAAAATTACAGGCTGCACATCATTGTTGCTTCACTGCAATGTGACTTGAAAGAGTCTGAATTAAACTCTGAAAACAGCAGTTACAGCATGGCAGTTTTGGGGTACTTTGCAAGTCTATTTTTAATTAACTGTTTTGTTATAGATACTATAACTGAAAACAAAACATTTGAGTTTAGAATTTTAAATCTACTGTAAAAACCTTGCCGGAGCACTGGCTAAGGAAAAAAAAAAAAAAAAAGTTGCAGTTTTCTGTTCTGTGAGTGTTAATTGGGCTTTTCTTGTCACTATGAAGAGTAAGGAGCAGAAGGTGATCTAAAGTAACTTCTTATCCAACATACTAGTACTTGCAGATGGCACTTTTACTATTACCACTGGCCCGATTTACTCATTTCATGAGGTTTACACAGTATTTCCAAGTTTATCTGTTGTAGCAGTGAAGAACAGTCACAAATAATGCTTGAAGTCTCCTAATTATAAAGAAAAACATACCTAAGGAATTTAAAAAATATTAATAAATGGACTACTGCTGCATTTTACAATCACAAGAAAATATAATGGTTTGATGAACTAAATAATGTAGTTTGACTAAGCACAACAAAATGAGATGGATGAATAAAACAAAACTTCTTTCTGTAAACAGCTCTTGTTCTGGGACCACAACTCACATTCTGTTGCAAGGTAGAGGTAGTATCACAAATACCTGCCTTTTTGCACCTACCCAGTCAGAACAAAAGAAAGCAAAATTGCTATATGAATAAGAAGTTTTATCTCCCTACTTCTGGAAATCACATCCAGGAAAATAAAAATATTTTTAAGGTTTCATCCTGGTGTTCAGGAGCTGATCACAAACAAAATGTGATCTGAAACTGTTGGCTGTGTTTGCTGCTAGGAAAGGAGCAAGCGGAAGGACTGCAGTGGTGTGGTGCCCTGCTGGGTGGATCCCAACATGAGGCTCTGCAAATTCCTCCCTCCAAAACACCATGGGTTTCCTCCTTCCTGAATAATGGGTCCTCCAGGGATCCTGTCTCTTTGGTTGGAGCCCTCATCTTCACAGCCACTACAGCTGGGTAGGAAAGGGAGTGTCAGCAATGTCATCCTGATCAGCACACAAAAATGCTACTGTTTTCTTGCTCCTTGCCCCAGCAGGAGAAAAGGATGAGTGGGGAGATGCAAGGAAGGTGCTAGATGCCCAAGAGGCTGAGCTATATGTGCAAGGTCATTATCACTCTCTGTTCTAGCCAACAAGCAGTGAGCTGCATTAGGCAGACACCTACTCTGCCTACATCTAAAGCCAGCTCTGCCCAGGGTCCTCATGTTTTGGTGGAGCTGGGATTTTCAACATGTTTGGGTTTGGACACCTGAGGAAGGATCTAGATCCATAGCAAAATACCTTCATTTAGGTTTGGCACTCAGCTCACAAAGCTAAGTGGCATCTTGCTTGCACTAAGCCTCCAGCTGCTGGACCAGAGGAATGTAAGTTGCTCATAGGTGCCAGGACACATCTGCCACAAGTGATAACATCTTATGTACCACAGAACATCCCAAATAACACCAAGTGTCTATAATTAGATAACAAAACTGAGTCTCTGGAGATGTCTTCAGGTGATCAATTTATATAAGCTTCCTTTGTAACCTGTGGAGATCTACTCTCTAGTGGGGACTCGAGTTCCTTCTCCATGGTCCACCAACAGCATTGACAGGATGTCTATTTACTGAGACAAGAGCTTACGTGCCTGCTGTGGAGACATCTAAACACCTGCATCTGTATCTGGAGCCAAATACCATTCCAAATCCTGGTTTATACACTGATTTGTTTTGTTTCCACTGTAACAGGCCATTTTTAAACTTTGTCGAAATTGAGGTGATGTATAAGTTGTATACGGTTCGCAATTCAATAATTTGTTAAGGAAGTCAGCTCTAAAATCTGTCTTGCTGGTGGCAGAAACAGCACATTCATCTGTAGCATGCTGGCTACATGGCAACAGTATGATCTACTTAGTGCAGAAGACTACAGAGAGCAAACTGTGAATTTAGTGTTGGTGTACAGGTTCTCCTGCTGACACATAAAATGGTCTGCTCTGGAAAGCAGTATTTCTTTTAACTGAGCTTTTATTGCTCTTCTTTGCAAGATAACTAGCTTCTTTCAGTCTGCCAGAACACGGGGCTACCATGTAGAAAAAGTTTTTTGTACCTGGTCAGCTGTACATGGATCCAAATAATTCTGTTTGTTCCTTAGCTCTGTCAACACCAAATCAGATAGAAAATTTCAAAATGCATCTGCCAAAAATGAATTACAATGGATTTCTTAATTTCCTTCCTTGAGAAGGCAAAAATAAAAATGAGAAATAGTCTATTTCATCTAGGTACTGATTACACTTTAAAGAAACAGCAGGAGGAAATAAAAACAACATTGGACTGGGCCAGACTTGAAAAGTGTTAGCTGGGTGAGGAAGAAATGCCAGTGGACAAACTTGGAAAGCTGAAAGAAAGTGTGGAATTTATCTAAGGAACTTTGTTCACTTGGACTCAGTTCACAAAGCTTGGCACTTAAATAGGATATATAGTCCCAAATTTGTGTGTTGTAATGGGCAATTATCTCTGGTTGAATAAAAATGAAGCAGAATTTGTGCCTCCTATTGCAAATACCTAGGTATGAAAAGCTGAGTTCTAAATATTTGCTTTCCTGGCTCAGAACAATTATCAGGCATTATATTTTAAGGAGTATACTTTATAGCTTGTAAACAACAGTCATGTGTTTTAATGTATTTAATTTTACTGGCTTGCTTTTCATATATTTTAAGAGCACTCTACCTCACATTGGCAGCATAAGGAATTCATCTTGCCAGAGGGGTATAAAGGGTCTATAAATGAAAATCAGGGCTCAGTTATTCTATTTCCAAACATCAAGGTTTTCGGTATTAGGTTGTTTAGGTATTAGGCTGTTCAAGATTATTGTTACCTACCCTACCTCAATATGAAAGTGAAATAATGCAGTGAAGGATGTGCTAGGATGAGTGAAATATTTCCCCTTTCTGTGGTTGTGTTTTGTTTCCTTGCAGTTAAAAGCAGCATAAAATGTGCAATTGAATCCTGTTCGGTTGATATTAAGATAATAATTTCACACACATACCCATACAAACAAGGTTGCAATGAAAACTGAATACATTCCTGCAGCCTATGAACACTCAGAGTAAATAGCCCTGCTCTAAATTAAATAATAAAACTTTTCTAATTAGGCATGGTAGAAAGGCTAAAGGAGAGTGATGGCAGGAAATACCTTTTGCCTCGTGCTATGGGTTTGGAAACACAGTGACATCATTCCTACTGCCAGGCACTAGAGGAGATCATAATAGGATATAATTGTTGCTTGCTCATTTGATTGAACTCCAAAACTATATCAAATAACACTTAATTATACACATAGAATATCATTACAGAAGAGAACTCAGAACTGAGAGTTCAGTGTAAGCAGAAGCATTTAATAATTATACAACTCCTGTAGATGCAAATAGATATCTTGCTGCTAATTAGTCTGGAGTTTTATGCTTGCAATATCGTAAGTAAATGTAGTGAAAATTAGTTGGAAGTCTGAACATACAGTTTTACTATAGCTCCATCTGGTACGTGCCCTCCGATTACCCAGCACGTTGGCTAGCTGCTTGAGGGACACATTTGATATCTGGCCAAGTTTAAAGGTCTACTGGAGGTAAAACAATGCCCACCCTTTTACAAGGGGATCATTGTTGCCTAACAATAAAGCTCTCTGGCTTATTTGAATGTCAACAATTCAGAAAAGTTGATGTTTGGAGCCATCAAATAAAATGTTTTTGTGAAACAGTTTATTATTTCAGTGGTAATTATTTGAATCATTCATGGTAAAGGATGTTTGCTAATGAGAGCTTGGCTGCTGTAAATTCCAGGGAGACTGAATGCTCTTTGTGCTGACAAAAAGGCCCAAATCACTGGAGAGCGACTGACTGGACAAATCATTCATCTATGCAAATGCCAGCTGAAATGGTCAGATGCATTTATTACCCTCCTCATTATAGTAAACAAGGCAGAAATCGTGACTGGCAGTTATCAACTTGCCCTGAAGTGTGATTTGTTCTCCTACCACTATTTAAATGAGAGGAAGAAAGGCATGCCGCCAGGGACTTTGTCGGTTTATAAAAGAGTAAATGTCACATAGCCCAGTGCTTAAAGACTTTTGATTGACAAATGTTTTATTTGACATATCAAACAATAATGGTTTTCATATCAAATAGTCCATATTTGTTAGCAGAAATTTAACCCTTGAAAGAGTGAGAACTGATTTTTCAGAAGGCTCCACTTCCAGATGGGAAGTTACAAGTGAAAAGAAACTCTCTGACTGGGTGGACTGGGAAGACTCACACAGTGCTGTAGAAAGATGCTTTTAATGGAGGCTTCAAATGAACTGCTGTCATAAGAAAGTAGCTCACATCAGGAAGGCGAAGTGGCATACAACAGAAGGAAATAAAAGAGTGGCTTTTTTTTTTTTTTTTTTTTTTTTTTTTTTTTTTTTTTTCCTAAAGGAAATAGAGTTTAGAGTTTGAAGAGCTCTAAAGAGGATCTGTCTCATCCTCAAACTACATTGCCAGGACATTTATGCTTGTACCAGGACAGGCTATAGCCCACCTTGTTTGAGGAACGTGTGAGCTTTGATGAATAGAAATCCTAGTGACAAAAGTAAAAACAACAAGAAGAAGCAGATAAGTACACAAAACAGAATGTTTATTTGCATTAGTAGTGTACATTTGTTGCTACATTCCATTTTAACATGAACACGCTTTTGTGTTGGTGATCTGCCATTATTGAATATAATTCTATTTTTATATAGGTGGCTCTAAGACCCCCTAGAAATATTTACAAAATCATATGTTCTCTGGTATTAAACAGAAAAGAAATTACGTGTGACTAAATGATGTGTTTCACATCATTTGCTGATGACGGCTTTTCACCCCTGTTAGCTGGTACAAGGACCAGATGGAAAAAGCATGCGTGCTCTATTGAAATCTGAGTGTACGGTTTTATTATTTGGGAATTATCTCTTTCAGCTTTATAGCACTGGGAGGACAAACTTTGAGTCAGGTCCTTTAAGACTTTTTCATCCAGAACAGTAAACATTCTCAACAATGAAATCCTGAAGCTGAGGAAAAAATTAGAGATCATTAGATATTGTAAGAGGAGAATAAACCTCTTTGATCGTGACTTTCTGGAGGAAACAGACAAACAAACAAACAAAACCAGATCCTACTTGCCCATATCTTCTAACACAAGCATACTGCAGAACTGAGATTCTGCACATCAGGTAGCCTGGCAGAGAAATACTAAATGGAAAAGAAGCATGAAAAAACATACCAGAAAGATGCTTTGGGTTAGCTCAGAAATATAATGTGATTTTAATAATGGTATGAATATGAATAATACAGCTTATTAGCTAGCATGATAGAGCAACAAATTAAAAGCAAACACTGTCTATATAATGCTTTATGGCTCTTGTGAATCAAACATTAACTGATCCATTTTCTCATTAGCTCTGTGAAGTAGCACTATTAATCCTCCTTTGTGATGGGAGAACATCTGCATACATATATAAGTGATAGATACTTAAGGTCACTTAGCTGGCCGCAGCAGAGCCAGGTGTTACTACCTAGAGCATCTGATTGCCACTTGTGTGTATGGCCACTACAGCATGCTAGGACTCCGTACAGAGACATTTCCTACGTGCTGAAAATAGATCACCACAGCACTTGCACTGCACACCTCTGCTAGCAGCACTTACAGGTCCCTACCTGTTAATGTAATAAGAAAAGCACTTCTCGTCATTGTAACTATTGCTATTGTCATTAGAAGTACAGGATTTTCCATTTCAACCTGAATTAATGATTCCTAATTCCAGTATTCAGTATGTGGAGGCAGGCCGGCATAGCACTTCAGAGCAATATCCTCAGCCAGCTGTGCTGTTCTGCCTTGTATATGGAAGGAAAAATCTCTACAGATATCCCAGAACCACAAAGACATCTGGTGAAATATACATTAAGACAGAGGACTACAGACATCCTTGATGATCACAAAATAATGCAACACTAGTATTTGATTTTGTTACTTCACCCAAAGGTGACTGTCAAAAGGTAATTATTGCAAATACAGGGCAGAAAATATCCCTTTTTTTTTTTTTTTTTTTCTAGCTTAGCTTCTATTATTGCATTTAATCACCCCCTTGCATTCTGTTCCTAATGTAGTCTGAATACACCTATAAAAAGTCATTTGTTACCAGCATCCTCTTTATAGGCATTTTGAGATTACCCTTCTGGCCTGGGATCCAGCCAGCTCTTTATTTATGGGAGTTCTGGCTTCTCCTCCCTCTGTCACCCCTGTATTCCCCTTTTATCACCCTCACGCTCCTAACTCCTTCCTCTGTCTCCCAGAAGCTGGCGTGTTTAAGCTCTTCCACTGGCCACCACTCTGGTGGCCACCAACCTCCTTCAGACCTGCTGCCTCATTCCAGAGCTGTCGCCTCTGCACGTCTTGAGGGTGCTGTCACCAGGGGCTGATTCACCATGGTGAGCAGACAAATGGTTAGCTGCAGAGATGGGACAGGCCACTGCAGCCCTGTAAAAGCTATAAATAGTGTTCTTGGTTCTGTGATTTTGCTACCGAAGAAGAAAGGCAAGGTGCTAATGAGGCAGGGAGGAGCACCTGCTCTTTGATGACATTGCTGGCCTCCACCTTCTCCAGTGCAGGACAAGTTAAAGGAGTTGACTAATATAGTTCAGGAAGGTTTCAGGATTAATTTTCAAGAATGTGAAGTAATCAACATTTTCTCAAGCAGTTAGTACATTCAGTCAATAACAATGCCACCTTCAGGACTAAGTATGTGCTCAGAATAAGTGATTGTCAGAAAGCCAGGGACGGGACAGCAGTCCAAAGGATTATATGAGGAGAGGGAAAAATCTCACTAGCAATGCTGAATATCTTTCATGAATGCACGCTGGAAGCTATCAGCAGGCAGCAAAACACTGGTTCATTTCAGCAGTTATTCTAAGTAACTCGGTGTCCCCTGTGTGGAGGTGAGAGGGCTGCACAGACAGAAGCATCTTTCTGTGCATCCCAAGCCTCCCTAACTCACACAGGAACTGCAGATGTCACTGCAGCTTCAGGCTTGGACTGATGATCCCTAGCTATGTCCTCCAAACATCAAGAAAAGTGTTTGGTGCCAGGAAGCAGAGAAATCAATAGACAAAAAAACAGAACTGAACCAAAGCCTGCACTTTTGGTGAATTTGCTGAATTTAAAAGCTAAGAACGAAACAGCTCTGCCATGAAAAGACATTCCAGTGCTCTTAGCAACTGCACCTTGTTACCTTGTTTTTGGATGAACTAATTAATTACAGCACCAGTTACTCACTGGTAAATCTCAGGCATGACATGTTGGAGGAAAAAGCTCCAGGAAGAACTGACCTACCTACGATCTTCCTCAAGTGACTTCATAATGGGGTAATTCCAGTCACTTCAAAGGACTTACCCTCAGTCAGAAGTGTATAAATCAGTACGGAAGTAGGCCAAACATTTATATATTTTTGTAGTCAAAAAATATTTAACTGTCATAATTATGGGAAATCATTGCAGATGTGCTGAGTAGCCTGAACCCAAAGGGAGAAAGGAACAAATAAAACAAACTGTGAAGACAGTTTTACATGAAAAAAAATGGTTTCTTGCTCAGCCTGATCTGTATCCAATACAAAGATATTAATGCATCTTTTCATTATTCAGAACTCTTTCTGCAACTGCATCCAAATTAACATAACCATCTATTTCCATGTGAGCAGGAATTCATGCTAATTGTACATTAATTCCCAGGATGAATAATTGAGGTATCGGATGCAACAGCTCAAAAGCCTAAATCTTGTTTAGTACTGAAGTAACAAGTTCTAAGCCTTAAATTAATCAAGAAAACTATACATAGGTCTTCATTAACATACCAGGAATCAATCCACAGCTGATAAAATCACAGACCATGCTGGCTTAGCAGTGTGCGACTCTGTCATACTTAACTCTGAACACATCTGCGTGTTTAAATTTTCACAGCACCGATAACATTATAGCTTGGAACTGCTGCCACCCATTATGCTATGAGCCCTCTTTCCAAAGTGACACTGATGTGTGGAGCTGGAAAATGAATTAATTTAAAATGATGCCTATTTTTTCTTGTTTGGGATCAGCTAACATTTCCTTCCACTTCCCTGAATTTCTCCCTAGCAATGCTGCACAAAGAACTTACATGTAGATGTCCTGTCCTATGTGATTTCCCTATGTACAAATAGGACATTATGTTGCTTGATATTGCTGCTTATTCACCCTCTCTCTATAAATATTACCTGGATGACAAACCTACTTCATCAGCTATGGAAACCAGCCAAATTCCTTCAAGAAAATGTGATGATTTAAAAAGCTCTAAATATACATAATAGAAGGCAGCTAGCTAAATAAACTAAGACACAAGGGCTGGAGAACTACTTTTAACCATCAGCTACCTTGTTTACGACTAGCCGTAAGATGGAAATAGAGAATTTAGTTCATTAAGGTAGAAAATACCCATGTAATCAGTAGATAAGAATGAAAAAATCAGATTCTTGCCTTCTGTGTTCTGCCTGTTTGAATACCGAAGTGGTATCCATGCTTAATGCACAAATGACAGCCCAGTTGTTTCTATTGCTGTAGTAAATTCATTCCTAAACAGAGAGTGTTTGGGTCAGACAACTAGCTGTATTATTTTGTATTTGCACCACATCAGTAACTTGTGTGGCATTCACAAATTAAACAAATCAAAAGTATTTCCTGCAACCATATGTGTGTGTGTGCATATACACATTACAAGCATGCTTGCACAGTGGGACTTGCAGCTGTTGCCATTGAAGGAAAGGGGATGTGGCTACAAGCTTCTCATTAGAAGCAGAAGCTCATTAAGTCTTTCCTGAAATTGTCTGCTACAAGCTTATATATTTAGGGAAGTGTCAGCCTCTTTTCTTACACGTTATCTGCTGGAAACAAAGAGCAGAAAGAACAAAACTAGAGACTTCTTGCCAGTTATACGCACACACCCTAGCAATACGAGTCCTCTTTCTCAATTCATTCTTCTAGTTTGCTCTATATTCTGGAAAAATACTTCAATGACAAACTGGGCCAGATGACCTGAAGCCATTTATCCTCAATTCTGGGAGGACTGAACTTCTGCTGATGAATAGACCTTATCTCTTTGAGAAGATATGTTCCTTTTTTTTTTTTTTTTTTTTTTTTTGTGCCCTTGCTTGCTGAAGAGGACTCATTAGATTAACCACGAGGTCATTAGGTCATTAACTGCCC